>NC_079495.1:79450120-79753414 GCF_030052815.1 Hevea brasiliensis | reverse complement strand
AATCCGATCTTTTGCAAATAAAGACTTTATTTTGCGATTATCATCTTATTATTTTTGCATTGATTATTTTCCGATCTCTAAGGTGGTTATCCGATCTGGTTCTTTACTTGAATGACACTTGGTGATCCTTTATTCAAAATATTTAACTTGTTATGCCGATCTCCGATTAACCGATCTCGAACATTGGATATTTGAGAAAAGTGTCGAAACGGTGCCGAGTCTCACCAATCGATGCGCGCCTAGAACCTCGCGAGCATTAAATGCTCGGACTAGTATAAATAGGGGAGGGTTAGCGATTGTTTTCTCATTTCATTTTCGGTCTCTGCTCATAGCTTGAAGTTCTCTCATTTTCTCGGTTTCTCCGACACCGATTAGACTCGTAAGGACTTTGATCTTCTTTTTGTTTAAGTTCTTTGTTTCTTTTGAAAATGAGCGGTGCAGAAGGTCGAGAGGCGAGCCCTCCTTCCATTGAGTTCTCTTGGTCATCGTCCCGATGAGGAAGAGGCGGCGGAGCCAAGCACGCAACCCGAACCTCTTAGGGTCCTGCTCCGGTCGGCGGGTCGTACCATTAAGGCGTCTGCGCCCTTGAGCGAGGAGAATCTCCCTATAGGCGAGCTACGATCGGTTCTTCGAGAATCCGATCTTGATCGTTTAGCCAAGAATATAACATTCGGCCCGACATGCGAGCTAATCAAGTGCCATGGCGACCTTCGTGTCAATCATTTCTTTGAAGAGAACGACATGGTTATGGTGTACGAGGAACAATTAAAGGCGCCTTCGTTCCCCTGGATGACTTCTACAAGGAGGTCTTAAAATTTCATCGAGCATCCATTGTTCAAATTCACCCCAACTCGTGGCGGATCTTGGTAGCTTTCAGGTCTATGCCGAGCTAAGGGAATCAGACCTACGGCTAAAGTGTTCGCCAGCTGCACCGGCTAACTCACCAAAGGACGATGACCATCGGTTCTTTAGTCAGCCTAGTTGCGGGCTCTTTTCCGATCCGCCTCGTCCCTTAAGAATGGAAGAATCGTTTCTTCATTGTGAGGAGCAAAGATCCGAGCCGCTTTGAGGATTTCCCAGTTGGTGGTACGGGGACCCTTGCTTCGAACCATATTACCACGAGCGAAGAGGAAAGTTTGATAGTGATGGATCAAGAGTGAGGCTGCCACTAAAAAGTATTCTTGTTTGGATTCGGTCGCGAGCTGCACCATTGGACTGTTCAACTGCTCACCGGCCAAGACCGCGAACTTCCGCTCTCTAACCTCGGCATCGGTATTTTCTATATCTCAATTCTCACGACCTTAGTGATCTCACTAACCTTTTCTTCGTGCAGGTATGGCGGGTGGTGAAGGTCATAGGAAGCGGAAAAAGGAAAGAGAGATCTTCCGGAAAGTAAAGGAGATGAAGCGTTCAGAACGACTCCAAACACCTGGTCGCGAGCCTGGGGAGATACAAAGAGATCCTCCCCAACCTTCGGGTCCCTCGACCACTGAAGCTACCCGATCTCCTCCTAGATCGGAAGAGCAGCCTCAGATTCTTGCAGTTGTCCCAAGCGCGGAAAGGGGACCTACTCAAGCTTCTGGGAGGACCTCCTCTCGGGGCGCTCGACATCGATCGACTCCTTGAAGGATAACAATCGTTAAGGAGAACCCGGTTTTGCTAAAGTCACAGGGTCTACCATCTTCTTTCGGGAGGATCGGGACAAAGCTATCCTGCAGTGGCCTTGATGACATATTGACTCTGACCATGAGCTTAAACGTGGAGTGTCGGTGAACGGACCATGATCCGGAAAAGGATTGGCGCACAGGTAAGGAGATCGGGAAGAAGAACCGGAAGTGGATTCCCTCGATCCGAACTCTCATCGGCTCGGGATTATATATCTCAGTCGAGGACGGGCAAAGCTCCATGAAGACCGGTTGGCGAACAGCAGTATTTCGGACGAGAGGACCGCGCTCTTAAGGAAGTCCAGCGCTCCACGCCAATGCATCCTCTCAGTCGCTCAACTTATAGAGGAACTCGGCGAAGGATAAGGAGCTTAAGGAGAGGATGAGGAGATGGTGACGGGAATAGCCGAGGCCTATGTGAAGGCTCACAAGGATCTCTTGGCCGCACTCCAGGGCGTTACCCGAAGAAGACTTTTCTTGGATGGGCGACTGGCACCGGGCGATGGTGAAGATAGTGAGGATGAAGCCAGGGTGAGAGGGAGAGAGGGAGTGATCAAATGTAGATCGGTGGGGTGATCCTCACCGAATAACTTTGTACAAATTATGACATGAAATGAAATGCCTTTTGTTCAATGAATGATTGTGATCGGAAAATTTTGAACCATTATTTGTCCGAGTATTTGATTGTATGAGCACAAAGAAACAAAAACTAAATGTGATTATTAATCTAAGTATGAGAGATCGGAAAGCACTCTGAACATGAGATCGGTAGGGAAGAAATGCTGAACAGAACTTGACCGAAAATTTAACTCGAACACTTAAGATCGGAATCGAACCAACACTTTAGCTCTTAAACTTTCGGAAAGGAGGTCGGCAATAAAACTGGTAGGAAAAGATCTAGTGCTAGTTCACTCCATTTATCAACAGGGATCGGGACTATTCTTGACAGTCGGAAATCCAAAACAGGTTTGAAGGATCGATAAATGATTTGAGAGATCGGTGAGTTTCAAGGGATGCGTAGGACTTATCATTGATTCACGTCTTTGCGAGGAGAGGTCGGAAATGTGACCGCCTACCAAAGAGGGATCGGAAACGTGATTAGCTACTCCGAGGAAACTTAGCACCGGGGATCGGTTTCAAAGTATTTTGGGGATCGGCCAAAATATGGTGTCGACAGTGCCAAGTGTCAAACTTAGATTTAATCTTGACTTTGATCATCTTACATTATTCAAAGACAATTGGCAAGCTTATGTGTAGTGCCATGTGTCACCATCTTATGGTGCCACATGTCACCCTATGAAATGACCAAAATACCCTTGTGTCTTAATTTTGAGTTTTCAACCTAAAATAATTATTTCTCTTCTTCTAATCAATTTATATCAAATATAAATTAATTAATTAATCTCTATTAATTAATTTCTCATAATTAAATTCATATTTAAACACTTTAAATATAAATTTAACTTATACTATACATCTAATAACCTAGATTTGGTTTCAAGCCATGCTAGGGACTTTGCAATCTAATTGCAAACCAAACCTATTTAATTAATCAATTAAGCTCTTTAACTAATTAATTAAATCACATTTAATTTGGTGATTACTTGTGTATGTGTGTGACTCACTAGGCTCATCACTAATTGGCAATGAGATATGATATCAACTCTTAATATCATCATAACTCTTTCTTACCATAAATGATTTCTCTAAATCATTTTAGGCACCTCATGGGCCATGGTTAGTACCTAGTATAGCATGCCATAGTCACCCAACTAGTAATAACTGTCGACACCATATTTTGGCCGATCCCCAGAATCAATGAACTTTGAAACCAATCTCCAGCACTAAGTCTCTCTTTGCCAGCCGATTACATTTCCGATCTCTCTTTGCTAGATAACCACATTTCCGATCTCTCCTCACAAGGAATTGAATCAACGCTAAGTCCTCACGTCAGTTAAAGCCTTACCGGTCTCTCAAATCACTCACCGACTTCTCAAACCAATTGTCAAATCTTCTGACCAGTTAATTACACTCCCGATCTCTCTTGTCAAACGAAGTTGAACCAACATTAGATCTTTGTCACCAGTTTTATTCGCCGATCTCCCTTTAAGATGTTTAGGAATAATCAAGTTGAGGTTCTAATCCGGTTTGATGATGATTCCGATCTTAAGTGTTTAAGCCAAATTTCCAATTTTAATCAAGTCCCGTTTAGTGATCTCATGCTTAATGTGTTTTCCGATCTCTTACACTTAGGTTAATAATCACTTTTAGTTGTTTCGATATGCTCAGACAACCAAGTGCCTAAATAATTTAGAGATTTTCCGATCACAACCATCCACTGAACAAAAGGGCATTTCATTTCATTTCATATTAAATTTGTACAAGTCATTCGGTTGGAGGATCACCCCCAGCCTGATCTACATTTGGTTCGCTCCCTCTCTCACCCTCAGCCTCCTCCTCGCTGTCCTCACCTTCGTCTTGGGGAGCCAGGTCTACCATCCAAGTGAAGTCCTCCTCGGGATATCACTTCCTGAGCTCGGCCAAGAGATCCCTGTGGGCATTCACATAAGCGCCGGCCTCTCTTGTCACTATCTCTTCCTCCTTTGCTTCGAGCTCTTCAGTGAGGTGAGCAACTTCGCCAGCCCGGAGCGCTTGGACTTCTTCAAGAGCATGATTTCGCTCGGCCAGAACTTGAGCCTGTTCGGCCAGCTTATCCTCATAGAACTTCATTCGCCCCTCAATTTGAGATATGTAGTCTTGAGCGGACGAGAGTTGAGATTGGAGAGAAGAAACTTCATGACCCATCTTCTCGACCTCCATGCCCAGGCGGTGAGCCTTCTCCCGGACAATGTGCTGGTTCACCAAGCACTCCACGTTCAAGCTCATAGATCGGGTTAGGATGTCATCAAGGTTGTCTGAGGACAGCCTGTCCTAATCCTCCCAAAGGCAGATAGAAGCCCTTAGGACCTTAGCCAAACCCGGATTCTCTCGGACAGTCCGGTTCTTCTCCAAAGAATGGATCAGCACTTGTGCACCGCGGGAGAGAGCCCTTGGGGTAGGTTGAGAAGGACCCCCTTCCGCACTTGAAATGATTGCGGGAGGTGGAGGCGGCTCTTCTCGGCGAGGAGGAGATCGGACCGGCAAATTAAGGCGAATGTGTGGAAGTACGGATCAGTTGAGGGTTGTTCAGTTAGGAACCAGATCGGATAAACACATCAGAGATCGGAAAATAATCAATGCAATAATAATAAGATGACAGTTGTCAAAATAAATTTTATTTCTGAAAAGATCTGATTACATCATTTGGGCGATCTCTAGAGATCGGATTACATTAAAGGTCTAACTACATCATTTGGGCGATCACTAGAGATCGGATTACATTACATCATTTGGGCGATCTCTAGAGATCGGTGGAGCATCCCATCTAAAAGGCCTATGTCAAAGCCTAGTCTCGTAGCTGAGTCAAAAGATGTGTTTGACCAGGAGACCGGCTGTTGACATCAGATAGATGTACAGCTTAGATGGGGGGACTATGACTCCCATGAGAATGAGAGAGGTCGTCATCAAAGTTATCGCTCAGCGGCGCATTGTCGGAACACCCAGTGTGATGAGGAGCCAGATGAACGCCAAAGAGCAGTCACCGGTGTTGAGGGGAATATTAGCAGTCTTATCGCCTGACATCTATTCGCCGATTATACCAGTCGAACGACTCGAGATCGGCACGATCGAGGTCCTCGATCCAGATCGGTTAATTAGTCCAGTTCTCTCACTGTCATCAGATGAGGTCATCACGATTCTTCGATCACTGGGATCGTAAATTTTCAGGCTAGGTACAAAGAGGGTAACCGGGAAAAGATCAAAAGTGGCCACCATGGCCGGAATTGTTGCCAGGGCAGCTAGAACAGGACGTGTGAGAAGGCAGAGGAGAAAATCAAATACGGAGGGCTTCCCGGTTGGAGGTATATATATAGGAAAATCCGAGCATTTATTGCTAAGCAGAAAACGAAGCGGTCGCTTTGGGAATTGAGGGAAATTAATGTGTTGACTCAACTGAATCGGATGAAAGGACTGGAGTAGGAGAGATCGGAAAAGAAGAGTCCGGTGTGAGAGATCGGAAAAGCAGCATGTTGAAAAAATCGGAAAGGAGGAGAGAGCGGAAAACAAAGAGAATAAATTGCCTACTGCTGTTGTCATAATCAGAGCCGAGGTAGTTAAAGCATTGCAGGTGAAATCTCAACTGCACGCCCCAGAATCGCCCGCATTACTGATAGGTGCCAGAATATGTCATGACAGCACTGTACCTTCCAATCTCCACCGTTGATCCTACTTGTAAGGACGAGCCCAGGGACCCTTGGATCGAATAAGAAGACGACAAGACCAGCGCCTTTCACTCCTAGCCCTAGGATCGCCCCGGACAAGAGAATTTGGGACCGTCAGATTAGAAGAGGAAAAGGACAAATATTCTGAAGGGGATCTCAGCCGTCTGTTCTGATTCTCTTTAATTCATGAGCCTCAGATCATGTTCTTTGAAATCCTGACCCTCCATCTCCCTCAAAATAGATCCTGACCCTTCAGGGGAAGCCCCCGATTCTTATAAATACCTGCATGAAAAACTATTCAGGGGACGAAAAAAAAGAAAGCGGTGACTATAGTGGAAGAACTCTGAAACTTAATTCAGTTCGTTACTCTGCTATTTTTTTAGCGTTCATAAGGAAAAGCTTTTGAAACCGATTTTCTAATGTGTTTTCTTGCAAAGGGATTCTTGAATACTGAAACTCTCTATTTTCAGTTCGTTCATTATCTTGTGGTGCTCTCATTTTCAGCTTTTTGTTTTCTTTGTTTCCACTACCATTGTCCAGGCTCAACCTCATTTGAAACTTGGGCATTATTTCGGCCCGATTGCATTTTAGCGAAGCATCCTTTGTTTCAAGGCGAACCTTAACCTTCCGGTTATCAACCTGCAGTCTTATTACGTTTTGGTCATTCCATACTTAGTTTAGTAGATTCGGCTCCCTACAGGTGAGTGCTCATATTGCCATTTCATTAATTGCTCATTCTTATTTTACGTATTTCCTTTGTTCTTTTATGTACGTAGTTTTCTCTAAGTTTATATTACGCTAAAGAATACGAAGAAGGTTACTCTCGGGTTTACTTCTTTGTTGATCAGTCCATTCTTTTTGTTAATCGTTGTTATTTCTGAATGCAAGTCTTCTAGTCTCGATAGTATATAAGGGGTCGGATAAAATGTAGGTAACTGTATCTTAAGGGTCTCTTTAAAAATAATGAAAGGTCTGGGTAATAAGTCAGGAAAATAGTTAGGCCGAATCACTGGAATAACACAAAAGACAATCGGATAAGACGCCACAAGGCAGGATAAAACCGAACCTTAGATAAATAAATGGAATAAACCAGGTATCAGAAGGTACTGGTAAGGCGACCATATAAGAAGATCGGGAAATTCAGTTTAGTGTCCCTGGTCTAGTCACAAGGTACTAATGAGTTAAAAAAAAAAAAGCCTTATTCCGATCCCCGTCATCTTCGAATGCCAAAACCCTTAGTCTTAGGCTCTTACGAGGTGTAATTGAAATTAACTTTGAGAGGTCAGAAAAATCCTTATCCGACTCCCATTAAAATAAAAGAGATCGCAGGAGAGTTCTTATCCGGTTCTCAACCAAAATTTTACTAAATATTCAAAAGAGATCGGAGGAGAGTTCTTATCCGGTTCTCAACCAAAATTTTAATAAATATTCAAAAGAGATCGGAGGAGAGTTCTTATCCGGTTCTCAACCAAAATTTAATAAATATTCAAAAGAGATCGGAGGAGAGTTCTTATCCTGTTCTCAACCAAAATTTTAATAAATATTCAAAAGAGATCGGAGGAGAGTTCTTATCCGGTTCTCAACCAAAATTTTAATAAATATTCAAAAGAGATCGGAGGAGAGTTCTTATCCGGTTCTCAACCTAAAAATTTAATAAATATTCAAAAGAGATCGGAGGAGAGTTCTTATCCGATTCCCAAATTGAATTCTAATAAAATAGCCCTTCAAACAAAACTAACATACAACAGTAACTCACTAAGGTTGTCTCATTTACTTATGTATCTGGGTAATCCGAATTAGTGAAAAATCAACTATTCCTTGTGTCAAAAGGATTAACATTTCCATTCAAGCCCTCCTAACTACCAATTCTAATTTATAAAGAATGCGAAGTTAAATCTGCTTACCCTTATTGAGGGACGAGGTGGGGTGCCTAACACCTTCCCCACCCGTTTACGGACCCCGAACCTAGAATCTCTGTTTTGAAGTGGTTTCATTTTTAATTTATTTTCACAAGTGGTTTTCTTTAATTTCCCTCAAAATTAAAGTGGCGACTCCTCACTCTTTCCACTTCGGTGAGTGCTCGTCCAGGCGACCACAAAACACCTTGCGACAGCTTGGCGACTCCACTGGGGATGTATCCCGGTCTAGAGGTCCAAAAGCAGATTTAATTTTACGATCCAACCATAGTTAGGTGGGCTCAGTTTGCAAAATTCCTTATGTTAATTATTATTATTTTTGCTAACCGTTTTGCTTGTTTTATTCCCTACAGCATTCTTCGTCTAAAAAAAAGAAAAATAAAAAAACTCCCCCTATACTGGAAAAAGGTAAAAGGTGTCCCTTCACACACTGAACACCCACACAATGTCCTCACACACTTCAGCCCTATACCCGGGCTTTCTTACCCTTTTAGGAAAGTAGGAGGGAGTCATGTAGCGGTACCCGTGGGTTTTACCCCGTTAGTATCCGTGAAGGCTTCTGCTCAAATTGAAACTCGTTCTATTCACTGTGATACTAGTGGAATTTTCCCGACAGTATCATGGGGGATAGAATGGGGCTCTACTGTTTACAGTAGGGGCGATTTGGGAACCTGTGGCTTTTAGAAAATTAGACCTTGAGCTAAACTATCACGATAGCTGGAAGCCGTAGCGAGCTACCCTATAAGATAGAACTATTTAATTAAGTAGCACCCCGCCGGTACTAGGACTCTCCTTAATTTAAGACAAAAGGGGCATACTTACTCTTACCCTTTTCTGTTCGTGTTTTATTTAGTCTTTATTTTTAAGGGTAATCTAGGACCATACTGTTAAAGAAAGCCTACACACTTTTCTACTTTGATAAATTTGTAGGTGTCACTCTGCTAACAGTATAATTCAAGATTACCTAAATTTATCCTGCTAACAGGTTTTTCCCACAGGTATCGCCAAATTAAGGTCTGTAAAAGGAGAAGCACCATTTTAACATGGCATCCTTGAGTCAGTCGGCAGAGGAAGTTCCTGAATTCGAACAGAATACTAAATCGTGGTCCAAAAATAGTTCAGTGCCCCTACAAAATGACACTGGCTCATTACCTCCACTAGACCTGAACAAGATTGAAGTCAGAATGAACAGTTTCGAGGGTCTGGCTAACGGTTGGAAGTCATTTCCCGATCAGGTCAAAGCACAATTTGAGAAGAAATATGGGAGGATTGCAATTTTGATGCGAGTTAAGGTTCAGGTCCCGGCACTAAAGGCCATGTTGCCAGTTTGGAATCCTAAGTTTGGGGTGTTCTCTTTCAACGACATTGATATTGCTCCCACTATCGAAGAATATCAAACGTTGCTAGAAATCCCTTATGCAGCACAGAATCGGATTTACCTACACCTTGAACATAGGCAAACCTGGAAACGATTAGCTCATATGTTGGGGATTCCACCAGAAGAAGTAAAGGCGAGGGAAACTGTCAAAGGGAACACGCATGGATGGTATTGGACTTATCTCAAGAAGGGGTTAGATCAATGCATCCAAGATGAACAGTGGGATCAAGCCTCCTTGATGCTCGCTTTAGCAATTTATGGCCTGATCTTGTTCCCTGGACCTCCCGAAATCATAACCTGTGACATTGTGGAAATGTTCTGGGTAGTAGAGAAACAGAAGGTCAATCGATGCAGCCAATTCTACCGAGACTTTCTTAACTCTTACTTATTGCAGACAACAAGGCAAGGGGTCTATTAAGTGTTGTTCTCAATTATTGCATCTCTGGATTATCAGTCATATGTGTCCTGTGGAGACAAAGGGATTGACTTGGTACCTTGACCAGCCTCTCATCGAGAAGATGACCGGTTAGTAATCAGTCCGAAGAATGAATAGTAGTGGCAAGAACGGATTTTGAGTTTCAATAGCCATGACTACTGTTGGAGGAAACTGTGGACGTCGAGTCAATCCATTTTGATCAGCACGGGAGGTAATCAATCGGTATCCCTAATCGGAGTGACTGGATACACGAGTTACACTCCAGCGTCAGTAATGAGACAGTTTGGCTCAACACAATCCAGAATCAACATTGAAGAATACCACCAAGGTCATTTTTACCATAAGCTCAAGGAAGAGGAAGGATTGAAAATAGCTCGCAAATCTTGGGAAAACATCACTCTGATGGAAAGGTCGCCTAAAGGTCCGAGTGCCACCGGCAATTATCTTAAATGGAGGGCTGACAGGGACCAAGAACACTCAACTGCAAAATTCAAAGATAACGACCTTCGCCGAAACATCTTATCAGAAGAAGCTAATACTCATCTGGCTGACTCACTACAAAAGGCAAACACTGAAAACTCGCAACTGCAAGAACAAATAAAGTAATTAGAGAACCAACGGCAGAACCTTAACAGAAAAGTGAGAAAACTCAGGGAAGAGGCAAGGGCCGAAAAAATGAGCTTCGAAGAACAAGAGGAACGGTGGGAAAAAGCAAAAAGCTCTCTCCAAACTATGATAAAAGAAGTAGGAGCGCAGAATAGTAAGCTTCAGGAAAAAATGAAATACCAAGAGATACTCGTAGAAGAGTATAAACAAGAAAGCAAAAAGAAGAAGCTCGAATTGAAGGAACAGGCACTACTCATCAACGATATTCTGAAAGAATGTGCTAAGGAAAGGAAGGAAAAAGAAAGGCAAGCTGCCCTCTATCAAGAGCTGAAAGAAAATGTCGACCAGCTGGAGAGAACGATAGCACAGGGAAAACAAGAACTCCTACCTGAATCCTAATATGCTCTGAAAATGTTCGACCCTGCCAAACAAGAAGAAAGGTTATATAAGTATCTCAGAAAATGTCATCTCATTATAAAGAACCTCCCTGAGCCTAGGCCGATGTAAAGAATGCTGTGTATGAATTATTCAGTTAATAGAATGATTTTTGGGCCATTGTTTAGCAGAGTTGTGAATGAATAGTATAACTCCCGTAGGAACACCCTCGCTAGGGTTATACGAAAAATTGGATGTGCCATATGGACAGGTATCATAGATGCGCATTCAATCCGGTCATTCACAGTCGGACTATCGAATGATGCCATGATAAAATTGATGCAATCATCCTTCTACGGATTTCATTTTGGCTCCCAAATGCCACTGTATCCTTTGTCCGAACCAGGACCTTTAGTTTTTTTAACAAAATTCAAATTCACTAAAAGTTTTTTATTTAATTCCCTACAGAAAATCAACATTGCTACAAACAAAGCAAGTCTGACCAAGCACGCAGTTCAACCCAAGCGAGTGTACTTAACAAGATCTCGAACAAAGAAGATAATGGAAGATCAGGAACAAGTACAGAACCTACAAGGGAAAGTGTCTGAGCTGAAAGATCAAGTCTCAGAACTTATGAGACTAATGAGGGAGATGTCCCAGAATAAACCTGCTTCAGAACCTAACC
This sequence comes from Hevea brasiliensis, assembly GCF_030052815.1. Taxonomy (NCBI): domain Eukaryota; kingdom Viridiplantae; phylum Streptophyta; class Magnoliopsida; order Malpighiales; family Euphorbiaceae; genus Hevea; species Hevea brasiliensis. Next base: position 79,742,035 of record NC_079495.1, on the reverse strand, counting down.
TACCACTACCTCCTCCACCACCTATAACAAATGATCTGCACCAAGCTTCAACTTCTTTTACCTTTCAGTCACGTATCCCGGACCCGACAATCACTGTCAATTCGGCTACCATAAATAATGATCCACCTTTTTCCTACTATCCAGCTATTTCTAATCCCGAACCATACCCTTCAGTCCTAGTCCCTCCAGTCCACTCCACCCCTCATCTCCCAACTGGAGGAGCATTTCACGCAGTAGGAGCGGAAAATAAGACCAGGGAAAATGAAAAGCTTTCTGCTCTGGAGGAAAGATTGAGAGCAATAGAGGGGCTAAACATGTATGGTTCAGTCGATGTGGCTTCACTTAGATTGGTGCCAGATGTGGTGGTCCCACCCAAGTTTAAAGTCTCGGATTTCGACAAGTACACCGGGAACTCAGATCCCCGCATTCACCTGGCAACTTACATTGCCAAAATGTCTGCCTTGACAGAAGATGACAGGCTTATCATTCATTTCTTTCATGAAAGTCTCTCTAGTGTAGCCTTGAGATGGTGCATACAGTTGGATAGAAGCAAACTGCACTTCTGGAAAGATTTAGCTGATACATTTTTGAAGTAGTACAAATTTAACTGTGATGTGGCCCCCACAAGGAGAGACCTTCAAAACCTGGTGCAAAGAGACAGGGAAAGTTTTAAGGAATATGCCCAAAGATGGAGAGAGAAGGCTGCAGAAGTATATCCTCCAGTGACCGACAATGAATTTTGTTCCATGTTCATCGAAACATTGAAGGCTCCTTACTTCAATTTGATGATTGGAAACACCTCCAATAGCTTTTCAGACATCATCCAAGCGGGAGAAAGAATTGAGGCCAATTTAAGAATGGGGCGACTGCAAGAGTTAGCAGAGAATCCTGCGAAGAAAACTACCAGTTTTGGCAAAAAGAAGGAAGGTGATGTGAATTCCATCACTCGGCAAAACAATTACTCCCCACTTCCCCAGAATAACTATCGGCCATATCCTCCCGCTCATGGCTAAAAAGTTGCAAACATTCCACCTCCTTTCCCAAATTATCCTCACCCACGCCCACAATATCCACCACCTACAAATTACCAACCCAGACCACCTCCTCCTCCTACTCAACCTAGACCACCAAGAAATCCTAATCCGCCCCTTCCCCTCCCACTCAGTGAAATATACCGATACCTCGTCAGTATAAACCAGATAGTACCAGTTCCCCTAGACCCGATTCAGCCACCATACCCCAGGTGGTATGATGCCACTGCCCGTTGTGAATATCATGGAGGGGCACAAGGGCATTCAACTGACAACTGCGGGGCACTCAGAGGGAGAGTGCACGCTTTAATCCGAAATGGGTGGTTGAAGATTGAGGGAAATGGTTCCCTCCCCAATGTTACCTCAAACCCATTGCCCAATCATAATGCAGGCAATGGAGTAAATATGATAGAATTGGATAGAGAGAGGTTGGCACCAAAGGTAGACGAGCTAATTCCTCACTTTGAGGAAATTTTTGCCATGGCAATGAGGGAAGGTTACCTTTGCCTTCAGGTAACAGGATCAGAAAAGGGTACGGGATGTCCTTACCATGGAAGGGCAGCTGATCATGAGCTGCGGGATTGTGAAGAGTTTAAGCAAGAGGTTCAGAACTTACTATCCCTCAAAGTCCTGAGATGCCAGGAAAGGTCACAGATGGAAGGGGGAGTGAACATAGCTAGATTCAGCCAACATGCTTCTACCTCTAAACCCAGAATCACTTTCTCACCCCCAGTAGCCTCACCGCCGGTAACGATTATCCGAACCCCGCCTCAGCTCCCAGTTACAAATACTCATGCTGTCCCTTGGAACTACAATTTCCAAGCTTTCACCCAAGGAGCATCAAATAGTACATCGGCTCCTAATCTTGCTTCACCCTCAACACCTCCAAAACCATGCTTCACTCCTCATGAGCATTTTAAGATGACTTATGCCGGACCTACCAGCGGTATTACTCCCCAAACCAATCCTCAGCCCATTATTACCACAAAACCCTCCCCACCTGAGCAAGAAGTCGAGTTTATAACTCGAAGTGGGAGATGTTACAGGAACGAAGAGAAAGAAAAGAAGAAGGGGAAAGTAAAAATGGGAGAATTACAGAAGAATACAGAAGAGGAGATCGAGAAAACGGAGGAAGTAGAACCCGCCGAACCTAGAGAAAAGGAAGAGCTGTTACTCCAAATAATGAAGCAGAGTGAATATGATGTGGTGGAGCAGTTAAGAAAGACACCTGCCCGAATTTCACTGTTATCGCTGATTTTGAGCTCTGAAGTGCATCGTCAAGCTTTGCAGAAGATCCTGGATCAGGCCTTTGTGAACCCGAACATCACACCAGGGCAGTTCGAGAAGATAGTGGGACAAATCCAGGCATCCAGTTTTGTCACCTTTTCTAAAGAAGAGATAGATCCTGCAGGCTTGGCACACACCAAAGCCCTCCATGTGACAATGAAATGTAAAGGTTGTATAGTGGCCAAGGTCCTTATTGATAATGGATCAGCCCTCAATGTACTGCCTAGTGCTACCTTGGCTAGGCTGCCAATTGATCGATCAAATATACGTCTAAGTGCTATGGTGGTAAGGGCCTTTGACGGTACAAGAAGAGAAGTGTTGGGAGATATTGACTTACCACTCCAAATTGGCGCATGCACCTTCAACGTCACATTCCAAGTGATGAATATTGAACCGGCCTACACTATGTTGTTGGGGAGGCCTTGGATCCATTCAGCAAACGCCGTTCCTTCAACTTTGCACCAGAAGATAAAGTACATTATGGATGGCAAAATCATCACTGTAAGAGGGGAAGAAGCCATTTTGGTCACCAAGCCACAATCACTCCCTTATGTGGAAGCGGCTGAGGAGTCGTTGGAAAGCTCCTTCCAGGCCTTTGAGTTACAAGAAACCAGAAATGAAGGGGCCATGGCTATGGTAGCCAAGATAATGTCGAGGAATGGGTATGAAGAAGGCAAAGGTCTAGGCACCACATTGCAAGGAATTGTTGAACCTATACCGGCTATCCAGAAGGTAGGCCGTTGCGGTTTGGGTTATGAGGAGGATGCCCTCATAGATGGGCGATTCTGGTTGAGGAACAGACTTCAGGATCAGAGATTCAATCAGAAAATCGGGAGAATGAAGGTAGTCCCAAGAATCACGGAAGTCTTCACTAAGCCGGTCATTGAAAATTTGGCAGAGGGGGAAGAATCACCCGATGAACCATCCATCGACGTTATCCACCTGGATTCCTTGTATGAGGCTCTGATCTCGCCAATGGCTGAGGGGCAAGAACTAGACAACTGGACGGCAGAGGACATCCCTGTACTTTAATTCGAGTAAAGTGCTTTTGGTTATCTACACTTGATCATTTTGTCCATGGTGGCAAGTGTAATATTGTAAATGGATCGTTTTATTTTATGTCATAAATGTTAACGGATTAATAGCGCATTTTCTATCCAACTCTCTTTTTCTTTCCTTTTGAATTCCATCCTTATAATATATTCTATTTTCGTTCATTCAGGACCATTCATCAATTAGCACCTAATAATTCAATAGACTCAGAAATTCCTCTGGTTAATTTTGAAATCCCCATAACTGCCATTACTTCAAGTGATTCTGAGGTAGAGCTTACAGAAGAAAGAGATGAAAAGGATAAACCTTCCCTAGTGCCTTGTGGAGATAAAACGTGCACCATAAACTTAGGCACGGAAGAAGAGAAAAGGGAACTTAAGGTGGTGGAGAACGATGAATTGGGAGATATGATCATATTGCTCAAAGAATTCCTGGACGTGTTTTCCTGGAGCTATGACGACATGATTGGTTTGGACCCCCAAATAGTGACGCACAAAATTCCTCTAATTCCTGGGACAATCGCGGTAAAGCAGAAATTAAGAAGAATGAATCCTGACACGTTGCTCAAAGTTAGGGATGAGGTCAAGAAGCAGTATGAGGCTGGGTTTCTGGAAGTGGTTAAATATCCCCAGTGGATAGCTAACGTAGTCCCGATAATGAAAAAGGACAGGAGAGTCAGGGTGTGTGTTGATTACAGAGATCTCAATAAAGCAAGCCTAAAAGATGACTTCCTTCTCCCTCACATTGCTGTGTTAGTAGACAATGCTGCGGGATTGGGCAGGTGTTCGTGTATCGACGGGGCATCAGGGTACAATCAAATCCCAATGGATGAGGAAGACAGGGAGAAAACTGCTTTTATCACTCAATGGGGGGTATTTTGTTATCAGGTCATGCCTTTTGGGTTAAAGAATGCTGGGGCCACTTACCAACGTGCTATGGTCACATTATTCCACAATATGATGCATAAAGAAGTGGAGGTGTACGTGGATGATATGATCATCAAATCCAGGGGAGAAGAGAGCCATGTACAGGTAATGAGAAAAGTATTCGAGAGACTCAGGAAATATCAGCTGAAATTGAACCCGGCCAAATGCATATTCGGAGCTAGATCTGGGAAATTGTTGGGATTCATAGTGAGTGAGAAGGGAATATAAGTTGATCCGGATAAAGTCCGAGCTATTCAAGAGATGCCATCCCCAAGAACAGAAAGGGAGGTGCGCAGTTTCTTAGGAAAATTGAACTACACCTCGAGATTTATTTCCAATCTCACCGCTAAGGCTGAGCCAATTTTTAGACTACTCCAAAAGAACAACACCATTCAATGGGATTTAGTTTGTCAAGAGGCTTTTGAGAAAATCAAGCGGTACCTGTCAAACCCACCAGTATTGGTTCCACCAGTGACTGGAAGGCCTCTGATTCTGTATATGGCAGTCCAACAAAGCTCAATGGGATGTGTTTTGGGGCAACATGATGATACCGGCCGAAAGGAGAGGGCTATCTATTACCTGAGCAAAAAGTTCAATGATTGTGAGTCAAGGTACTCTTTCCTAGAGAAAACTTGCTGCGCATTAGCCTAGACAGCAAATCGCCTCAAACACTACATGTTGAATCACAAGACATGGCTCATCTCCAGAATGGATCCTATCAAGTATGTATTCGAAAGCCCGTTCGTGCCAGGAAGGATAGCCAAATGGCAGGTCATACTCTCCCAGTATGACATTGTCTATATGACCCGGAAAGCGGTGAAAGGTAGCGTGATCGCCTATCTCTTAGCAGAAAACCCTATCCAGGATTATGAAGCTCTGGATTTTGAGTTCCCTGATGAGCATGTTAATGAAGTAGACTGCGGAGAAGAAGAGCCAGCTGATGTTTGGGAAATGTATTTCGACAGAGCTGTCAATTTGTCCGGTAAGGGAATCGGAGCTGTATTGGTATCCCCGGATGGGAAACACTTTCCGATAGCTATCAAGTTGAGGTTTGATTGCACCAATAATGTCGCGGAATATGAAGCTTGTGTAATGGGTCTACAAGCTGCTATCGAAATGAAAATAAAAAAGTTAGAAGTATATGGAGACTCAGCTCTGATCATTTATCAAGTCAAAGGGGAATGGCAAACCAAGGATCCAAAGCTAATCCCATATTAGAAGTACTTACTGGAGCTGATTAGGAAATTCGAAGAAATCTCTTTCACTCACCTTAGTCGAGATAAGAATTAATTTGCTGATGCCTTAGCCACTATGGCTGTTATGGCTCAAATGGAAGAAGGGCAGACGACTCAGACATTGAAGATTAAGGCAAGAAGTGAACCAGCATACTGCTTCATGATCGAGGAAGAGCCCGATGGTAAACCTTGGTATCATGACATCCTGGTCTACATTAGAACCAGAGGATTTCCTCCAAAGGCAAGCAAAAACGAAAGAAGGATGATTCGGAGATTAGCATTGGGATACTTCCCCAGTGGAGAAACCTTATACAAAAGGAGCTCCAACGGCGAATTGTTGAGATGTGTGTGTGCAAAAGAGGCGAAGAGAATCCTTTTCGAGACTCATGAGGAAAATTGTGCAACCCGTGCCAATGGGCATATGATGGCTAAGCAAATCATGAGAAGAGGATATTTTTGGACTACCATGGAGAAGGATTGCATCGAGTATTTCCGAAAGTGCAATAAGTGTCAGATCTACGCGAATCCGATAAATGTTCCGCCTCACCAATTGTTCAATCTCGTCTCACCATGGCCTTTTGCAATGTGGGGCATCGATGTGATTGGTCCCATCAACCCTAAGGCATCCAATGGGCACCGATTTATCCTAGTAGCTATTTACTATTTTTCTACATGGGTCGAAGCGACATCCTATGCCCACATTAAACAGAACACATTTCTCAAATTCCTCAGAAATAATATCATCTGCCGACACGGTCTCCCCAACGAAATCATCACTGACAACGCCAAGAATTTGAATGGTCCAAAGATCCAAAAATTATGTGATCAATACAAGATCCGACATCTCAATTCCTTCCCATACCGTCCCCAGATGAATGGAGCGGTGGAAGCCGCAAACAAAAATCTCAAGAGGATAATCCAGAAAATGACAGTCACTTATAGGGATTGGCATGATATGCTTCCCTATGCCCTTCATGCATACCGGACTTCCGTAAGGACATCAACCGGGGCAACTCCATACTCACTGGTTTACGGGATAGAAGCTGTACTACCTATTGAAGTGGAAATTCCTTCCTTAAGAATTCTGAAGGAATCAGGGATTGACGAGTCGGAATGGATCCAGTCAAGGTTGGATCAATTAAATTTGCTAGATGAGAAAAGACTAGCAGCAGCATGTCATGGGCAGTTATACCAGAGGAGAATGGCCAGGGCATTTGACAAAAGCGTTCGCCCACACGAGTTCCAACCAGGGGACCTAGTTCTGAAGAAAGTGCTGCCAAGTCAAAACGACCCCCGGGGCAAATGGTCACCAACCTACGAGGAACCCTATGTGGTTAAAAAGGCATTTTCTGGAGGGGCCTTGATTTTGACCCACATGGACGGCGAAGAATTTCCAAGACCTGTGAATGCCGACATCGTCAAGAGATACTATGCCTAAAAAAAAATAAAAATAAAAATAAAAAATAAAAAATAAAAAAGAGTAGGGGTGAAAACCCGAAAGGGCGCTCCTAGCAAAATGTGTGAAAGAAGGCGAAAACCCTGGAAGTGCGCTTTCTGTAAAATGAGTGAGGGATAAAAACCCAAAAGGGCGTCCTGAAAGAGCGAGCTAAAAAAAAAAAAAATCTATGGGTGAAAACCCGAAAGGGCATCCCAAGAATCAAAAGGGAGAAATAAGGAAAGAAGCATGAAACCAAGAAGGGAAACAAACCGTCATGGCATGAGACTTCAGAGTACTAGAAATAATGGCAGTTAAGGGACTTCAAAGTTAACCACAAGGAATATGTGAGATCTATCCTTGTACCCTTGAAACTCTATCTTTGTTTTTATTAAAACCGTAATAAAGTCATACTTCATACCCTTTGTTTTTATCTTCCCCTTATACTCATTCTTTAACATTATCCTTCTGCAATCTCGTTATTTGATGCGCTATTAATCTGTTAAAATTTTTGCCATAAGATTAAGATTTGACAATTGATAACCTCACGTACTTTGTTATGAGATTTACAGGGAATGGCTTCAAAAAAAAAAAAAATAAAAAAAAAAAAAACTAGAGGTCAGAACCTAGAAGGGCGCTTCTACTTAAATGGACGAAAGGGAAGTGAAAACCCGCAAGGGCGCTTTTCACAAAATAAGGAGAAAGTCAAGAACTGGAAAGGGGCATCCGGAGAAAGGAGGTCGTAGGTCAAGTCTGGTAACTCGTCCTCCATCAATCAATGGCCTTCGAGATCCTGTAAAGTACACTTCATCGGGAAAGAACTTCTTGTGTCCGGATTAGGCTTGCTTTGTAAGTTGATTTTAATTTCCTGCATTTTAAATTTCCTATTATCAACCTCTGGTTCCTTGATCTAAGTTGATTTTAATTTCCTGCAATTTAAATTTCCTATTATCAACCTCTGGTTCCTTGATCTAAGTTAATTTTAATTTCCTGCATTTTAAATTTCCTGTTATCAACCTCTAGTTCCTTGATCTAAGTTGATTTTAATTTCCTGCAGCATTTAAATTTCCTGTTATCAACCTCTGGTTCCTTGATCTAAGTTGATTTTAATTTCCCGCAATTTAAATTTCCTGATATCAACCTCTAGTTCCTTGATCTAAGTTGATTTTAATTTCCTGCATTTTAAATTTCCTGTTATCAACCTCTGGTTCCTTGATCTAAGTTGATTTTAATTTCCTGCATTTTAAATTTCCTGTTATCAACCTCTGGTTCCTTGATCTAAGTTGATTTTAATTTCCTGCAATTTAAATTTCCTGTTATCAACCTCTGGTTCCTTGATCTAAGTTGATTTTAATTTCCTGCATTTTAAATTTCCTGTTATCAACCTCTGGTTCCTTGATCAAAGTTGATTTTAATTTCCTGCATTTTAAATTTCCTGTTATCAACCTCTGGTTCCTTGATCTGAGTTGATTTTAATTTTCAGCATTTAAATTTCCTGCTATCAACCTATGGTTCCTTGATCTAAATTGATTTTAATTTTCTAGCATTTTAACTTCTGTCACAAATCTCTAGGTCACCAATTTAAGTAGGCTTTAGAGTACTAACCTTGAACACCTAACCGCCCAAAATATGGGTCTGAATCTTTACATAATTCCTACACGGGAAAATTTCTTCCCTTTAATAGAAATTATGTAAAGAGGGGCAGCTGTCGACACCATATTTTGGTCGATCCCCAGAATCAATGAACTTTGAAACCAATCTCCAGCACTAAGTCTCCCTTTGCCAGCCGATTACATTTTCGATCTCTCTTTGCCAGATAACCACATTTCCGATCTCTCCTCACAAGGAATTGAATCAACGCTAAGTCCTCACGTCAGTTAAAGCCTTACCGGTCTCTCAAATCACTCACCAACCTCTCAAACCAATTGTCAAATCTTCTGACCAGTCAATTACACTCCCGATCTCTCTTGTCAAATGAAGTTGAACCAACATTAGATCTTTGTCACCAGTTTTATTCGCCGATCTCCCTTTTAGAAGTTTAGGAATAATCAAATTAAAGTTCCAATCCGGTTTGATGATGATTCCGATCTTAAGTGTTTAAGCCAAATTTCCAATTTTAATCAAGTCCCGTTTAGCGATCTCATGCTTAATGTGTTTTCCGATCTCTCACACTTAGGTTAATAATCACTTTTAGTTGTTTCGATATGCTCAGACAACCAAGTGCCTAAATAATTTAGAGATTTTCCGATCACAACCATCCACTGAACAAAAGGGCATTTCATTTCATTTCATATTAAATTTGTACAAGTCATTCGGCCGGAGGATCACCCCCAGCCTGATCTACATTTGGTTCGCTCCCTCTCTCACCCTCAGCCTCCTCCTCGCTGTCCTCACCTTCGTCTTGGGGAGCTAGGTCTACCATCCAAGTGAAGTCCTCCTTGGGATATCGCTTCCTGAGCTCGGCCAAGAGATCCCTGTGGGCATTCACATAAGCGCCGACCTCTCTTGTCACTATCTCTTCCTCTTTTGCTTCGAGCTCTTCAGTGAGGTGAGCAAATTCGCCAGCCCGGAGCGCTTGGACTTCTTCAAGAGCATGGTCTCGCTCGGCCAGAACTTGAGCCTATTCGGCCAGCTTATCCTCATAGAACTTCATTCGCCCCTCAATTTGAGATATGTAGTCCTGAGCGGACGAGAGTTGAGATCAGAGAGAAGACACTTCATGACCCATCTTCTCGACCTCCATACCCAGGAGGCGAGTCTTCTCCCGGACAATGTGCTGGTTCACCAAGCACTCCACGTTCAAGCTCATAGATCGGGTCAGGATGTCATCAAGGTTGTCTGAGGACAGCCTGTCCCGATCCTCCCGAAGGCAGATAGAAGCCCTTAGGACCTTAGCCAAACACGGATTCTCCCGGACAGTCCGGTTCTTCTCCAAAGAATGGATCAGCACTTGTGCACCGCGGGAGAGAGCCCTTAGGGTAGGTTGAGAAGGACCCCCTTCCGCACTTGAAATGACTGGGGGAGGTGGAGGCGGCTCTTCTCGGCGAGGAGGAGATCGGATCGGCAAATTAAGGCGAATGTGTGGAAGTACGGATCAGTTGAGGGTTGTTCAGTTAGGAACCAGATCGGATAAACACATCAGAGATCGGAAAATAATCAATGCAATAATAATAAGATGACAGTTGTCAAAATAAATTTTATTTCTGAAAAGATTTGATTACATCATTTGGGCGATCTCTAGAGATTGGATTACATTAAAGGTCTAACTACATCATTTGGGCGATCTCTAGAGATCAGACTACATTACATCATTTGGGCGATCTCTAGAGATCGGTGGAGCATCCCATCTAAAAGGCCTATGTCAAAGCCTACTCTTGTAGCTGAGTCAAAAGATGTGTTTGACTAGGAGACCCCGACTATGACTCCCATGAGAATGAGAGAGGTCGTCATCAAAGTTATCGCTCGAAACCGAGCCGCTGTCGGAACACCCAGTGTGATGAGGAGCCAAATAAATGCCAAAGAGCAGTCACCGGTGTTGAGGGGAATATTAGCAGTCTTATCGCCCGATATTGGTTCGGCGATTATACCGGTCGAACGACTCGAGATCGGCACGATCGAGGTCCTTGATCCAGATCGGTTAATTAGTCCAGTTCTCTCACTGTCATCAGATGAGGTCATCACGATTCTTCGATCACCGGGATCGTAAATTTTCAGGCTAGGTACAAAGAGGGTAATCGGGAAAAGATCAAAAGTGGCCACCATGGCCGGAATTGTTGCCGGGGCAGCTAGAACAGGACATGTGAGAAGGAAGAGGAGAAAATCAAATACGGAGGGCTTCCCGGTTGGAGGTATATATATAGGAAAAGCCGAACATTTATTGCTAAGCAGAAAACGAAGCGGTCGCTTCGGGAATTGAGGGAAATTAATGTGTTGACTCAACTGAATCGGATGAAAGGACTGGAGTAGGAGAGATCGAAAAAGAAGAGTCCGGTGTGAGAGATCGGAAAAGCAGCATGTTGAAAAAACCAGAAAGGAGGAGAGAGCGGAAAACAAAGAGAATAAAATGCCTACCGCTGTCGTCATAATCAGAGCCGAGGTAGTTAAAGCGTTGCAGGTGAAATCTCAACCGCACGCCCCAGAATCGCCCGCATTATTGACAGGTGCCAGAATATGTCATGACAGCGCTGTACCTTCCAATCTCCACCATTGATCCGACTTGTAAGGACGAGCCCAGGGGCCCTTGGATCGAAGAAGAAGACGACAAGACCAGCGCCTTTCACTCCTAGCCCTAGGATCGCCCCGGACAAGAGAATTTGGGACCGTCAGATTAGAAGAGGAAAAGGACAAATATTCTGAAGGGGATCTCGGCCGTCTGTTCTGATTCTCTTTAATTCATGAGCCTCAGATCATGTTCTTCGAAATCCTGACCCTCCATCTCCCTCGAAATAGATCCTGACCCTTCAGGGGAAGCCCCCGATTCTTATAAATACCTGTATGAAAAACTGTTCAGGGGACGAAAAAAAAGAGAGCGGTGACTATAGTGGAAGAACTCTGAAACTTAATTCAGTCCGTTACTCTGCTATTTTTTTAGCGTTCATAAGGAAGAGCTTTTGAAACCGGTTTTCTAAAGTGTTTTCTTGCAAAGGGATTCTTGAATACTGAAACTCTCTATTTTCAGTTCGTTCATTATCTTGTGGTGCTCTCATTTTCAGCTTTTTGTTTTCTTTGTTTCCACTCCCATTGTCCAGGCTCAACCTCATTTGAAACTTGGGCATTATTTCGGCCCGATTGCATTTTAGCGAAGCATCCTTTGTTTCAAGGCGAACCTTAACCTTCCGGTTATCAACCTGCAGTCGTATTACGTTTTGGTCATTCCATACTTAGTTTAGTAGATTCGGCTCCCTACAGGTGAGTGCTCATATTGCCATTTCATTAATTGCTCATTCTTATTTTACGTATTTCCTTTGTTCTTTTATGTACGTAGTTTTCTCTAAGTTTATATTACGCTAAAGAATACGAAGAAGGTTACTCTCGGGTTTACTTCTTTGTTGATCTGTCCATTCTTTTTGTTAATCGTTGTTATTTCTGAATGCAAGTCTTCTAGTCTCGATAGTATATAAGGGGTCGGATAAAATGTAGGTAACTGTATCTTAAGGGTCTCTTTAAAAATAATGAAAGGTCTAGGTAATAAGTCAGGAAAATAGTTAGGCCGAATCACTGGAATAACACAAAAGACAATCGGATAAGACGCCACAAGGCAGGATAAAACTGAACCTTAGATAAATAAATGGAATAAACCAGGCATCAGAAGGTACTGGTAAGGCGACCATATAAGAAGATCGGGAAATTCAGTTTAGTGTCCCTGGTCTAGTCATAAGGTACTAATGAGTTAAAAAAAAAAAAGCCTTATTCCGATCCCCGTCATCTTCGAATGCCAAAACCCTTAGTCTTAGGCTCTTACGAGGTGTAATTGAAATTAAACTTTGAGAGGTCGGAAAAATCCTTATCTGACTCCCATTAAAATAAAAGAGATCGAAGGAGAGTTCTTATCCGGTTCTCAACCAAAATTTTAATAAATATTCAAAAGAGATCGGAGGAGAGTTCTTATCCGGTTCTCAAACAAAATTTAATAAATATTCAAAAGAGATCGGAGGAGATTTCTTATCCGGTTCTCAACCAAAATTTTAATAAATACTTAAAAGAGATCGGAGGAGAGTTCTTATCCGGTTCTCAATCTAAAACTTTAATAAATATTCAAAAGAGATCGGAGGAGAGTTCTTATCCGATTCCCAAATTGAATTCTAATAAAATAGCCCTTCAAACAAAACTAACATACAACAGTAAATCACTAAGGTTGTCTCATTTACTTATGTATCTGGGTAATCCGAATTAGTGAAAAATCAAATATTCCTTGTGTCAAAAGGATTAACATTTCCATTCAAGCCTCCTAACTACCAATTCTAATTTATAAAGAACGCGAAGTTAAATTTGCTTACCCTTATTGAGGGACGAGGTGGGGTGCCTAACACCTTCCCCACCCGTTTACGGACCCCGAACCTAGAATCTCTATTTTGAAGTGGTTTCATTTTTAATTTATTTTCACAAATGGTTTTCTTTAATTTCCCTCAAAATTAAAGTGGCGACTCCTCACTCTTTCCACTTCGGTGAGTGCTCGTCCAGGCGACCGCAAAACACCTTGCGACAATAACGTTTACCTTAAATGAACCTATAATCATATGTTACCACGCACTAGAATCTCTCTGTTACAAAATCCCAATTCGAGCTGGATTCATGGTTTACGTCAAACCCCATTTGCTATGAATATTATGTTCTCTTTTAATTCTAGTTCTTAATTAAAAAGATTTTCTCATTAGAAACTCTTTTCTGATTAAATCTATTTGTCTTGGCCAGGAACATGAAACATCAAGAACAATTAAATGAACGTAGGATTTTATCCCTATTTAATTAGGGTAACAGATTCCATCTTGATCAACACCTACCTCCATATATAACTAGTAGGAGCCAACACATGCCCATATACCCATACACAGTACAAGTATGAAAGCAGTATCAAGCTCAAACCACCTATATATAAGATAACTGTGCTATCTCAGCTCTAAAGATTATATGCACTGATATGATTTATGCCAATACATTGACAAGAGTAAACTCCATGTGCTTGTCATAAATGTCACTGGTTCAGGCTACTTATCATGCATAAGTGCCTACCATGTTTGTTATATAGCATGAGACTCACCACTCCATCTTATCTATATTTCATATAAATACATAGGGAACAAACATAAATACAATTTTTCTGGATAAGTCATGTCCTGTGTGAAGTATCCTAGATTGTGAACCAATTTATGATACTTTATGCTAGAAATACTGTCACTCATATTCTTAACAACTTAATAATAGAATTTCTAACAAAATATCAATGGACATTTTCTATTACACATAAATATATTATGTAAATGAAAAAGTGAAAATGCCTTTTATTAATAAAACATGAACAAGATACATACTAAATGATATGCTCTAGGGCATACTACTAACAATCTCCCACTAGCACTAGAGCTATTTGTTACAATACCTTAGACCCATCTTCTCAAGATGTCGATCTAACTGTGCTTGTGACAAAGGCTTAGTGAATGGATGTCACACCTTACACCTCTGTAAGGCATAACATGATCCCATATAATACCTAATGAACTACCAAACTTCACCTACCGATAACTCATTAAGTACCCTACAAGGGACTTTAAAACAAATTTCTTACTTTTTATAAGTGGTGAGCATTTTCTAATAAGTATCAAAACATTTAATTAGAGTTTAAAAATTAGTTAAGATTTTTGTTCCATTTTATTTTTCCACAAATTTTATAAAAATTTCGGCAGAGTGCTATCTGTATTTTGAGAAAATAGTTCTTCAAATACCTGTTAAAAAGCACTTCCAAAGAGTTATCTCAACAACTTCATCAATTCAACATTCATCCCAACCAATTTCAACATCATTTCTCAATTTCCAAAATTCAACATCATCAAATAATATAATTCAATTTCATTCAAATTAAAACAAAATATTTCCATTCATATTTCATTAAAGATAAAGCAATTTATATACATCATTACAAAAATTTACATTAAGAAAAATCCAAACTAAAATTTATTACAGGCTTTATACAACTCTATACAACTACTCATGACCATTTTCTATATTTACATACATTACATACATCAAAATAATTTTTACAATCAGGGTATAAAATATACCCGATAAACTTCAGAGTAGGTAGCTCCTCAATCCTCAGCAACTCACTCTGCTGCTTCTCTACTCTCTATATCTGTGACAGCAATAACAGCTATCGCTGAGTACTAGGACTCAGTGGTGCACAACAAACTAAAATAACCTTTATGCAAAATTTAAATCATACTTATTCAAAAATTAAACTGAACATGAGTAATAAATACAAAACATGATTTAGATGCATTTAATCCAATAATTTCATTTCGAAAGTCTCAAAACAAATTTCACAAAAACACACAGTTATATCATTCCATTCGAAACAAATATCATCTCAATAGCCAGAGGCTAAGGAGAAGTCACATCACAAGGCTAGCTAGCTCAAATATATGGGAACCCATTCTTTTTCTTCTTCTACTGACACACACCTCAACACTTCAGCCAGAGAAGGAATCAAAATTCAAAACTAATTTCCTCCACTAGTCATGCTAGTGAGGTATTCAAATATATGGTCATGACACTGTGGTTTCAAAACTATCTTAACAATTTACTAAACATTTAATGCCATTCCAAATATATACAAATAAACTTTCAACAATTTAAATCAAAAGCACAATAAATATTTCAATTCATTCAAAATAATGTGTAGAAGAAAATTTATAGAAATTCTATGTTGTGCACAAACCTTATACGAGTTGCCTCTTGGCCTTGACTCGATCCCTCGGGTTCTTTCCCGGTATTCTTTTCCACTGAAACACACAATTTTACAGTGTTTCAGTATCATAACTTATCATAAATCCAAAAATAATTTCAAATTTACTTTTACCTAGCTTTAATACGCTAAACTTGGCGTTCTTTAAAATTTGTGTTTCGGGGTTACTATTCATTATACTATTCAAGTCAATTTGTTTACTTTCTAATGCTTAATACGTATGGGAATTCCAATTTCACCCACATACCACATTTTGGTTATAAATTTGTTGGTTTTGGTTGTTTACTCAAATTTTAAGTCTTTTAGGCAAATTTGCAAATTTTCAGTTTTGGTGTCCTATGTTGCACTGTTCCATTGGTCATGTTGCTGTTAGAATTTGGCTAAGTTTTCTTCATAGAAATTGTTCCTTATTGTCTTAAATTTATTCTCCTTTTTGAATCACTCCAATTGGAGTTTTGTAGCTCAAGTTATAGCCATTCGAATTATGGCTACCGGATTGGTCTAACCCAGATTTTCTGGGCAAATTTATGGGTTCTGGTAGTTTTAGGTCACCAACTTTGAGTGACTAAATGACTTGGTTAAGGGCATAATTTGGGTTATATTCTCCATAAAAGTTTTAGGTCTATATCTCAGCTTTTTACTGGTAAAATTTTAGGTCATTTAGACCTGCCTAGCCCAAGTTATGGCTAAATGAACAAACACTGTTCATTTAGTCATTTTTGTACAGGGCAGCATACCTAATTCTGGATTTGATCAATTTGTTTACTAGGTTTTAGTCACTTTTTGGGCATAATTCCTAAATGAAAAACGTGCCATTTTGTGTCTAGTTTCATTCCCAATTGGTCTCACACCAATTGGGTTGGCAAATTTTCAGTTTTGGTCCCTGAAAAGGACCTTGGTTCTGCTGCCTGCATAATGGCCCTAAGCAATCCGAATTTCCATTCAATTCCAACACTTCCAACATACCATAATTGGTCACATATGACCATTTTTCAGTTCAAACAAGGTCAAACACACAATTTGACTAATTCTCTAATTTCTTTCTTCCAAAACCCTACGTCCAAACCCTAATTACACAATTATTTCAATTCATGCAATTTCAATACTTTAAACATACATATAACTTCACTAACCTTAGAATTCATATTCAATTAGGTTAAAGCACACCAAACCCTAACCACTTATAGCTGATCGAATTTCATATAGTTCTTAAACATATCATTTTGTTTCATTTTTCAACAAATCATCACTTCATCAAGTTGCCTAAGTATATATGTAAAGATACAAAAAGAGAAATCAACTAACCTTATGCAGAATTTTTTTTTCCCCTTCAAAACTTCTTCCTTTCTTCTTCCTTTTTGTTATCAATAAGTGAATCAAGGTTCAAGGACAAGATTTTCTTAAGAAACCTTAGGGAAATTATGGCTAGATTAGGGTTTATGAAGCTTGAGTTAAGCTTCCATGGAGGTTTCAAGAAAGAAAAATGAGAGAGAGACTAAGGGAGAGGGACGGCAAGAATGGATGAGGAAGAAGACTTTTTGTTTTTTTTTCTTTTTCTTTTATGTTTTTAATCCTTTAGGAAGACCACAATTATCCAAAATTAAATTTTTAATTATAATATTTATTACATCATGCATGATGTCATCACTTTTCACTTTTTCTTTTTCCTTTTTTTTCTATTTATTTTTCCATTAGTTCTTTAATTTAATTTTCGATTCCAAAATTTTCTTTTCTCTGATTTTATTTGACAGTTAGGTCAGGAGTCAGCTCTAGGGGTCAATTGACCAAATTGCTCGTCGTCAGTTCGACCCGGTTTACAAATAATTCAATATTTCTTCCAGATCCCTGACCTAATTATTTGACTGGCTTAACAATTTTTTTTCGTGATTTTCTCTTTTCCACTGTGTTCACAATAGTCCTAAGGACTGCAGCGTCACATTTTACAGTTCAAAATTTAAGTTTAAATCGACTTGGCAATCCTTCCTGAGAAGGTCACCCATCGCTGTGACTCTCGGCTCATTTAACTTCTTATGTTCTGTTTTTCTTATTTATACTTAACTAATTGACAATTACTAATTATTTGTGTTCAAGGCTTATCTAGTTGTCTTAGATGTGGTTCTAATCCTCTTAATTGTCCGGACCGACACCGGTCACCGGAATAGTGAAATATACCAGGCTTTGCAAATAGGGGTATTACAATTCTCTCCCCCTTAAAATAAATTTCATCTCAAAATTTTACCTAGTATCAGTCTCTAAACTGCTGTGGGTGCTGTCTCCTCATGTCCTCCTCTCGTTCCCAAGTAGCTTCTTAGCCCGAATGATGGTTCTATAGCACTTTCAGTAATGGTATCTGCTTGTTCCATAGCTACTTCACCTTATAAGCCAGAATCTCTATGGGTTCTTCCTCATATGTGAGGTCTGGATTCACCTCAATCTCTTCTACTGGTAGTACATGAGATGGGTCAGATCTATACCTCCTCAACATAGATACATGGAAGACATTATGTATCTTCTCCAACTCTGGAGGTAGTGCCAAACGATATGCCAAAGGACCCACTCTTTCCAGAACCTCATATGGCCCGATGAAACGAGGACTCAGTTTCCCCTTTCTGTCGAATCTCATAATTCTCTTCCAAGGGGAAACCTTGAAGAATACTTTCTCACCCACTGCATATTCAATATCCCTTCTCTTTAAATCAATGTAGGACTTCTGACGGTCTGATGCAGTCTTAAGTCCATCTCTGATCAATCTGATTTTCTCTTCAGTTTGCTGAACGATTTCTGGTCCAATTAACTTTCTTTCACCTACCTCATCCCAACACAAAGGGGTTCTACATTCTCTGCCATACAAAGCTTCATATGGAGGCATTCCAATGCTTGATTGGTAGTTATTGTTGTAAGCAAACTCAATCAAAGGCAAGTGTGTGTCCTAACTGCCCTCAAACTCCATCACACAAGCCCGTAACATGTCCTCCAAGATCTGAATTACCCTCTCAGACTGGCCATCTGTCTGTGGGTGGAATGACGTACTGAAGTTCAATCTAGTTCCTAGGGCTTTCTAAAGACTACCCCAGAATCTATAAGTGAACCTAGGATCTCTGTCTGATACGATGGATACTGGCACTCCATGCAGTCTTACTATCTCATCAATGTACAACTTGGCCAATCTTTTTAAACTGTAGTCCATCCAGACTGGCAGAAAATGAGCAAACTTGGTTAGTCTGTCAACGATGACCCATACTGCATCATGACTCTTTTGTGTCCTCGAGAGTCCCATCACAAAATCCATTGTTATTCTCTCCCATTTCCATTCTGGTACTGGTAGTGGATGTAATAAACCAGCTGGTACTTGATGCTCTGCCTTCACTTGCTGACAAGTTAGGCATTTAGAAACAAATTCTATAACATCTCTTTTCATACCCATCCACCAGTAATGCTCCTTTAGCCCTCTATACATTTTTGTGCCACCAGGGTGCATAGCAAAAGGAGACTCATGTGCTTCCTTCAAAATGATCTGCCTCAAATCAACATTATTAGGAACACACATTCTACCCTGATGTAACAGTAGACCATCATCTCTTATTGAGAACTCATGTTTCTTGCCCTGCCTAACTTCTTCTAATAACTTTTGATACATCTGATCATTTTGAGCAGCCATTCTGATCTGATCAATCAACACTGGTTGTACATGCCATGCAACTATTGTCTGCCCCTCATCATTAATTTCTAAGTTGGCATGTAATGATCTCAACTCATGTACCATAGACAAAGGAGTAACCCGTAGACTTGCCATAGTCTTGCGACTTAAGGCGTCAGCCACTACATTAGCTTTCCCTGGCTGATAGTCTATTAGACAATCATAGTCTTTTATCAACTCTAACCATCTCCTCTGTCTCAAATTCAACTCTTTCTGAGTGCCCAAACACTTCAAACTCTTATGATCTGTGTAGATGCAGCACTTCTCCCCAGACAAATAATGTCTCCAGATCTTAAGAGCGAATACAATAGTTGTAAGCTCCAAATCATGTGTCGGATAATTCCTCTCATGCAATTTTAGCTGGCATGATGCATAGGCAATGACATTTCGATCTTACATCAGTACACAGCCTAACCCATAATGAGAAGCATCACTATAAACTGTATATTCTTTACCCAGAGTAGGTAAAGTCAGGATTGGAGCCTCAGTCAAACACCTCTTCAATTCATCAAAACTCTGCTGGCATTTGTCCGTCCACTGAAATTTCCCATCTTTTCGAAGTAATTTGGTCAATGGAGATGCCAACATGGAGAATCGCTTCACAAATCGACAGTAGTAAACCTAGAAAACTATGAATCTCTGTGATATTTCTGGGTGGCCTCCAATTAAGGACAGCTTCTATCTTACTTGGATCTACCTTGATGCCCTCTACCAATACTACATGCCCCAAGAAAGATATTTCTTTCAGCCAAAATTCACACTTCGTCAATTTGGCATATAGCTATTTCTCCCTCAAAGTCTGCAGTATAATCCGCAGATGTCTATCATGCTCTTCTGCACTCCTCGAATAGACCAATATATCATCTATTAATACCACAACAAACTGATCGAGGTATGGTCTGAAGATAGTGTTCATCAGATCCATAAAAGCAGCCGAAGCATTAGTTAACCCGAATGGCATGACCAAGAACTCATAATGGCCATAGCGGGTTCTAAAGGCAGTTTTAGGAATACTCTACTCTTGTACTTTTAGCTGATAATAACCTGATCTCAGGTCAATTTTGGAGAACACAGTTGCACCCCTCAACTGATCAAATAAGTCATCAATGTGGGGTAATGGATATCTATTCTTTATTGTCACCTTATTCAATTGCCGATAGGCAATACATAAGCAGAGAGTGCCATCTTTCTTCTTAACAAACAACACTGGCACTCCCCAAGTTGACACACAAGGGCGGATAAAGCCCTTGTCAAGCAGCTCTTGCAATTGCACTTTCAACTCTTTCAATTCTGCAGGTGCCATTCTATATGGTGTTATAGAGATTGGGTCCGCACCAGGCATAACATCAATCTCAAACTGCATTTCTCTTTCTAGAGGTAATCCTGGCAATTCATCAGGAAACACGTCCAGAAAGTCACATACTGTAGGGATGTCCCTCAGTGCTGGGCTCTCCACTTAGGTGTCTATACATGTGCCAAGTATGCTTCACACCTCTTTCTGATCATCCTTCTGGCTAGTGCAGCCGAAATGATGTTTGATGGCAGTAAATGCCTCTCCCCATGTATTACCACATCACCGTATAGAGGGAGACCAAAAATGACTGTCTTTAGTCTACAGTTAATCATGGCATGATGCCTGGTTAACCAATCCATGCCCAAGATAATATCATAATCTCTGAAGGGCATTTTAATCAAGTCTGACAGAAAAACATGTCCTTGGATCACCAAAGGACAGTCTTTATAGATTCTGTTGACCCGAACCTCTTATTCTAACGGACTAGTTATTAGCACTTCAAAACCCATTTTGACACATGGAACAGCAAGTGAACTGACTATGCTAGCATTAACATATGAGTGGGATGAACCCGGATCAAACAGTACAAATACATCTTGATCAGAGATAGAGAATGTACTAGCTATAACATTGGAAGTCTCAGCCTCTTCTCATTGTCTCATCGTATAAACTCTGGCTAAAGCACTTCCTTGTGCTGACTGACCAACAGTACCTTGACTGCCCAAAGCATGGCCTCTACCTCTACCTCTTCCTCTACCAACTGGTTGTGAACTTCTGGGAGCAGGACTCTGAATAGATCCTTCTACAGTAGTAGGAGCTGGACCGAATCTAGGAGCACTAGTGTAGTCTTTTGCAATACGACCCTTGCCTCCATAGTTAAAATAGGCTCCTGTTGCCCAATAGCATTCTCCCCCATGAATCTTGCCACAAGTCTCACAGGGGCGGGGAGGTTGTGAACCCCTGCTCGACTGCTGACCAGACCTAGGGGGTCTCTATCTAGAGAATCTGCCCCTTCCAAATCTTCCACCTGGACCTCTGCTAGGTCCACCAAATTTCTTCCTCTTCCTAAAAGTACCACTAGGACTTTGCTCTACTGACTATTTCCCTTTATCTTTCCCTGATTTCTCAGTCTTCTCTGATTTTTCTTTTACTGGGGTCGGTTCTAATTCAATTCTTTCCAACTCAAGTGCCTGAGAGATGAGCTCAGAGAAGTTACTGTGTCTGAATCCCACTACTTGCATCCTCAAACTGGGCTTCAAACCAGTCTCAAATCTCTTGCACCTTTCCTTGCTGGTAGAAAGGAGACTCCTAGCATAGTGGCTTAAGCGGGAGAACTCCCTCTCATATTCTGCCACTGTTCTGTTGCCTTGCTTCAAACTCAGAAATTCTTGTAGTTTCTGATCAACATATGCATCTAGGACGTATTTCTGTCTAAACTCTCTGCTGAAGTCATCCCAGGTCAGTACTGGTGGTTCAGTCAAACTGTGGGGGATGGTCTTCTACCAATCATACGCATCCTCTTGCAGTAGTGACACAGAGTATTCAAATTTCAAGTCATCTAGGCAGTGCATCTTCTTGAATACTCTGTCCATTCTCTCTAGCCACTACTCTGCCTTTAAAGGGTCTATTGTACCCTTAAATTCTGTAGCCCCATACTTTAACAGCTTGTCATACTATCTGGCTAGACGCTGTGGTTGTATCACAGGTGTCTGGGGTGGAGCTTGAACCAGCATACCCCCAGCCATTTGTTGAAACATTGTTGCCATCTACTGTGCAAACTGTGTAGGAAACTGTGGCATTTGTGGGGCTGGTGCCACTGACCCACTGATATTCTGTAGAGTTGGGGCTTCCCCTTGTGCCTCAGCTTCAACAGATTGCTCAACTGAGTGATCTCCTTCTTCCATTTTAGTCTGAAGTTAGGGTATCTCTTAAACAAATAACACAAGGAGATTTTCCTTCGTTAGTTCATATTTATGATGTAATGCACTGTATGTAACAAAAAAGGACATTGAGCAGTTGTACTTAACAAAGAAAAGACATAAATTCACAAGTTAAAACATACTTTAAAAATTCGCTCTGATACCACTAAAACATGTCACATCTTACCCCTCTGTAAGGCATAAAATGATCCCGTAGAATACCTAATGAACTACCGAACTTCACCTACCGATAACTCATTAAGCACCCTACAAGGGATTTTAAAACAATTTTCTTACTTTTTATAAGTGGTGAGCATTTTCTAATAGGTATCAAAATATTTAATTAGAGTTTGAAAACTAGTTAAGATTTTTGTTCCATTTTATTTTTTCTCAAATTTTATAAAAATTTCGGCAGAGTGCCGTCTGTATTTTGAGAAAACAGTTCTTCAAATACCTATAAAAAAACACTTCTAAAGATTTATCTCAAAAACTTCATCAATTCAACATTCATCCTAACCAATTTCAACATCATTTCTCAATTTCTAAAATTCAACATCATCAAATAATATAATTCAATTTCATTCAAATTAAAACAAAATATTTCCATTCATTATTCATGAAAGATAAAGCAATTTATATACATCATTACAAAGATTTACATTAAGAAAAATCCAAACTAAAATTTATTACAGGCTTTATACAACTCTATACAACTGCTCATGACCATTTTCTACATTTACATATATTACATACATCAAAATAATTTTTACAATCAGGGTATAAAATATATCCGATAAACTTCAGAGTAGGTAGCTCCTCAATTCTCAGTAGCTCATTCTGCTGCTTCTCTGGTCTCTATATCTGTGACAGCAATAATAGCCATCACTGAGTACTAGGACTCAGTTGTGCACAACATACTAAAATAACCTCTATGCAAAATTTAAATCATACTTATTCAAAAATTAAACTGAACATGAGCAATAAATACAAAACATGATTTAGAATCATTTAATCCAACAATTTCATTTCGAAAGTCTCAAAACAAATTTCATAAAAACACACAGTTATATCATGCCATTCGAAACAAATATCATCTCAATAGCCAAAGGCTAAAGAGAAGTCATGTCATAAGGCTAGCTAGCTCAAATATATGGGAACCCATTCTTTTTCTTCTTCTACTGGTACACACCTCAACACTTCAGCAAGAGAAGGAATCAAAATTCGAAACTAATTTCTCCCACTAGTCATGCTAGTGAGGTATTCAAATATATGGTCATGACACTGTGGTTTCAAAACTATCTTAACAATTTACTAAACATTTAATGCCATTCCAAATATATACAAATAAACTTTCAACAATTTAAATCAAAAGCATAATAAATATTTCAATTCATTCAAAACAATGTGTAGAAGAAAATTTCTAGAAATTCTATGTTGTGCGCAAACCTTATACGAGTCGCCTCTTGGCCTTGACTCGATCCCTCGGGTTCTTTCCCGGTATTCTTTTCCACTGAAACACACAATTTCACAGTGTTTCAGTATCATAACTTATCATAAATCCAAAAATAATTTTAAATTTACTTTTAACTAGCTTTAATACTCTAAACTTGGCGTTCTTTAAAATTTGCGTTTCGGGGTTACTATTCACTACACTATTCAAGTCAATTTGTTGACTTTTTAATATTTAATAGGTATGGGAATTCCAATTTGTTGAATTTCTATCATCGATATCTGATTGGAAATTAGAATTAGTATAACCATCCAATTGCAAGTCTCCACCTCCATAAATCAAGAATAAATCCTTAGTTCTTTTCAAGTATTTAAGGATATTCTTGACAGCTATCCAGCGTTCCAAACCTGGATTGGATTGAAACCTGCTAGTTAAACTAACAGCATATGCGATATCCGGCCTAGTACACATCATTGCATACATCAAACTTTCAATAGTCGAAGCATATGGAATCCTAGCCATTTTATCTCTTTCTTTAAGTGTCTTTGGAGACATCTCTTTAGAAAGATGGATACTATGTCTCACTGGTAACAATCCTATCTTGGAATTAAGCATGTTAAACGTCTTTAACACCTTTTCCAAATATAGACTTTGGGATAAACCAATTATTCTTTTCGCTCTATCTCTACAGATGCGAATCCCAAGAATATAGGTTGCCTCTCCTAAGTATTTCATGGAGAATGTATTTGACAACCATACCTTTACAGTTGTCAACATACCAGTGTTATTACCCATTAACAAAATGTCATCCACATATAAGACAAGGAAAGTGACAGCACTATCACTAACCTTCTTATATACACTGAAAGAGCGAAAATGTGAAAAATAGAAGTTTATACCATTGAATTCAAAAAATTTTCACCTAGGGTCACATGCATCATGCAAGATTTATTTTTATCTATTTGATTTCAATGATAAACAACATATTCAAGCTCTTTTAATATGTTTTTGGATCTGTATTTGCCATTTAAGATTTTAAAATTAATCAGATTAATTTTAGAACTCTATATTAAATCAAGAACAAACACACTAACCTCTTGATGCACTGTAGTGTATTTGCGCCTTTGAGATTCGTCTTCAGGACACCAGATATTGTCCCCCTAGTTCGTCCACACCAAGAACACCTATGGCAGCCCTTGAACAGCTTCTAAAGCTTTTTCTATTATTTAGAAAATCAAGTTCTGCCTTTTAAGAGATTAAAGATGTAAACAGAACACTAGAAACAATTTCTAGTATTTTTAATTCAAGAGATTGTTTGCTAATCTCTTGGAATGAATGAGAGATGAAGAAGAAAAGAAGGGAGAGGCAGCCAAGGGGTGGCGGCACCTTTGGGAGCAGCAGCTTGTGTGTTTTATTTTTTCATAACAACACTTATATAGCTAGGTCACCACTTAAACCCTTGTCACATGTCACCCTTTGATTGGTTCTAGGTTTAATTGACCCAATAACATTGTGCCAAGTGTCAAATCTATATTTAATCTTGATTTTAATCATCTTACATGATTAAAAGACATTTGGCAAGCTTATGTGTAATGCCATGTGTCACCATCTCATGGTGCCACATGTCATCCTATAAAATGACCAAAATGCCCCTGTGTCTTAATTTAGAGTTCTCAACCCAAAATAATGATTTCTCTTCTTCTAATCAATTTATATCAAATATAAATTAATTAATTAATCTTTATTAATTAATTTTCTTATTAATTAAATTCATATTTAAACACTTTAAATATAAATTTAATTTATACTATACATCCAATAACCTAGATTTGATTTCAAGTCATGCTAGGGACTTTGCAATCTAATTGCAAACCAAATCTATTTAAATCAATTAAACTCTTTAATTAATTAATTAAATCATATTTAATTAGGTGATAACTTGTGTATGTGTGTGACTTACTAGGCTTATCACTAATTGGCAATGAGACATGATATCAACTCTTAATATCATCAAAACTCTTTCTTACCAAAAATGATTTCTCTAAATCATTTTATGCACCTCATAGACCATGGTTAACACCTAGCATTGCATGCCATGGCCACCTAATTAGTAATAAGGTTTACCTTAAATGAACCTATAATCATATGTTACCATGCACTAGAATCTCTCTGTTGCAAAATCCCAATTCAAGCTGGAGTCATGGTTTATGTCAAACTCCATTTGCTATGAATAATATGTTCTCTTTTAATTTCAGTTCTTGATTAAAAAGATTTTCTCATCAGAAACTCTTTTCTGATTAAATCTATCTATCCTGGCCAGGAACTTGAAACATCAAGAACAATTAAGTGAACATATAGGATTTTATCCCTATTTACTTAGAGGAACAGACTCCATCTTGATTAACACCTACCTCCATATATAACTAGTAGGAGCCAACACATGCCCATATACCCATACACAGTACAAGTATGAAAGCAGTATCAAACTCAAACCACCTATATACAAGATAACTGTGCTATCTCAGGTCTAAAGATTATATGCACTGATATAATTTATGACAACGCATTGACAAGAGTAAACTCCATGTGCTTGTCATAAGTATCACTGGTTCGGCCTACTTATCATTTATAAGTGCCTATCATGTTTGTTATATGGCATGAGACTCACCATTCCATCTTATTTATACCTCATTTAAATAACTTGGGAACAAACATGATTAAAATCTTTTTGGATAAGTCATATCCTTATTATGAAGTATCCTCGATTGTGAACCTATTTATGATACTTTGTGCTAGAAATACTGTCACTCATATTCTTAACAACTTAAGAATAGAATTTCTAACAAAATATCAATGGACCTTTTCTATTACACATAAATATATTATGTAAACGGAAAAGTGAAAATGCCTTTTATTAATAAAAATATGTACAAGATACATACTAAATGATATGCTCTAGGGCATACTACTAACAATCTCCCACTAGCAGTAGAGCCATTCATTACAATATCTTAGACCCATCTTCTCAAGATATCGGTCTAGTTGAATCTGTGACATAGGCTTAGTGAATGGATTAGTTGGATTTTCAGCTGATGCTATTTTCTGCATGGCTACATTGCCTCGCCCAACTATTTCTCTGATAATGTGGTAGCGCCTTTCTATGTGTTTGGATTTTTGGTGAGACCTTGGTTCCTTAGCCTGTATGACTGCTCCATTGTTGTCACAGTGTAGTCGTGCTCTGTTTGGAACTCTTCCAACTGGCTGCACCTCCATTACAAATAAACACATATTTAGAGGTAGACTTTCTATCATCGATATCTGATTGGAAATCAGAATTAGTATAACCATCCAATTGCAAGTCTCCACCTCCATAGAACAAGAATAAATCCTTAGTTCTTCTCAAGTACTTAAGGATATTCTTGACAGTTATCCAGTATTCCAAACCTGGATTGGATTGATACCTACTAGTCAAACTAACAGCATATGCAATATCCGGCCTTGTACACAACATTGCATACATTAAACTTCCAATAGCCGAAGCATATGGAATCTTAGCCATCTTATCTCTTTCTTCAGGTGTCTTTGGAGACATCTCTTTAGAAAGATGGATACCATGTCTCATTGGTAAAAATCATCTCTTGGAATCAAGCATGTTAAACCTCTTTAACACCTTTTCAAAGTATAGACTTTGGGACAAACCAATTATTCTTTTTGCTATATCTCTATAGATGCGAATCCCAAGAATATAGGTTGCCTCCCCTAAGTCTTTCATGGAGAATGTATTTGACAACCATACCTTTACAGTTGTCAACATACCTGTGTCATTACCCATCAACAGTATGTCATCCCCATATAAGACAAAGAAAGTGATAGCACTGTTACTAACCTTCTTATATACACATGGCTCATCCTCATTTTTTATAAAACCAAATCATTTAATGGCTTTATCAAAACGGATGTTCCAACTCCTCGAAGCTTGCTTCAACCCATAAATGGATCGCTTTAGCTTGCATACCTTGGAACCATCTTGGGATTCAAAACTCCTAGGTTGTTCCATGAAAATGTTTTCTTCAATGTATCCATTGAGAAAAGTTGTTTTGACATCCATCTGCCAAATCTCATAATTATAGTATGTAGCTATTGCTAATAGAATCCTAATTGATTTAAGCATGGCAACAGGCGAGAAAGTCTCCTCATAGTCGATTCCTTGCCTTTAGTGAAACCCTTTCGCTACTAGCCTTGCCTTATAAGTCTCTACCTTTCCATCAAAACCAATTTTCTTCTTGAAAATCCATTTGTTCCCTATAGGTACAATACCTTCAGGTGGGTCAACAAGATCCCAAACTTGATTCTTATACATGGAATCAATCTCGGATTTCATAACATCAACCATTTTGAAGAGTCTATATCTGATATAGCTTCTTCATAGGTAAGTGGACCATCTCCATTGTCACACCCTACTCCCCTGTAAGATGTAACATGATCCCGTAGTACACCTAATGAATTAGCATACTTCGCCTACCGATAATCCATTAAATATACTACAAGGGATTTTAGAACAATTTTCATGAAATTTAAATAATCGATTAAAATCTGGTGTTACAAATTTTTTTTTTTTTAAATTTCGACAAAGTGCCGGTTGTATTTTGAGAAAACAGTTCTTCAAAACCTGCAAAGCACACACTCCCAATATGTTTTCTCAAATACAACTTCAATAACTTCATTTGAACCCATAATTCAAATCTCAATAATCAAATCAATCTCTTCATAAAAGAAACATTTCATTGATTACAAGACTCAAATTTAATATTACAAAACTATTCAAATAAATGAAATCCCAAATTTACATTTACAATAATTTACATTTAATTACATACCAAAATATTTTACAAGAGTTTTTATACAACTGCTCAAATAATTTACATACATATTATTACATGCATACATCAAAACCTATGTACATGGGTATACCTATGATATACCTGGAGCTGATCTGAATGTGTCTTCAAAGAAACTTACTCACTGCTCTATGCTCTTCTTACCTGCGACAACATACAAAGCTATTGCTGAGTGGTGAACTCAGTGGTGCACAACTATAATTTAAAACATAATACAATATACCTTGACAAAATTTACAGCAATTAATTTGGGAATCTGAATACTCATCAATTTCCAAAACTCAAAATATTCATTGCCAATAATGTAAATCATTTGTATAAAATGACATTGATCACGAAATTCAATTTATCAAATCATGACTAGCCATTTAAGGTATTCCAACAAAATCAATTGTACATAAATCATAATTGAAATCACAATTCTTTACTATTTAAAAAAAAAACATTCTGTATCTCAAAAACCATGCTGTATCTCAAAAACCATGCTGTATCTCAAAAACCATTCTTTATCTCACTAACTATGCAAGACTAATCCGAAAGAGCCATGTTCAAAGTGATTCTAACTCCCTATGGTCGGGGAGGTCGAATCAGATTCTAACTCCCTATGGTCGGGGAGGTCGAATCATCATGCACAGTACACACCACAATAATGAATCTTCCGCAAGGGCCATAACGATAAAAAAAAACTTAGATCTAACCTCAAATCAAAGGAAAATCTAAGCCTGTGCACGTACCATGGTAATCAAAACACAACTAACTCCATTGTCTTCTCAACAAATGAGAGAGACAGGTAATAACCTAGTCAAGCATCTATAGTGAGATATAAAACAATATCACAATCCTTTTAGTGAGCATAAATCACAATATAATTCGATTCAAAGTCAATTCCAATATCCAATAATTTTTATGCTCATCACAATTCAAAACATATTCTATCACAATTTTCCAAAACATAATTTATTCAATCCACAACAATGCTTAATACTTGTGGAAATACCATTTCACAAAGCCAAATTCATACATACTATAACAATTTCAATAATCATTGAATTAAATCCAATGCTTGTTAAACATAACACATAAGAAAAATATGTCATTTAATCATATGAAATATTCAGAACAAAATCAGTTAAAAACTAGTTGTGCACAAACCTCTGATAACTGTCTCTTGGCTCTGACTCAGTGTTTCCTTCCCCTTCCCTGAGTCTTTGCTAACTGAGAAACACAATTTTGAAGTGTTTCAGTACTCATTTAAACTGTCTCTAAGAATAAGGTTCAATAATTAATTTATCAAATTCTATTATTTCCTTAGTCAACCTAAGATGTCGACCCTCGATGCAGTTTAGGTGAATTAGATTTTAATGTTACCAATATGTCACATTTGTAGCCTTTTAGTATTGGTACATGTTACCAAATTCATTTCCATGTATATTGTGTTTTATTGCAATTTGTCGGATCCCGGTATACTAATTTGACCTAGCCGGATGACCTAGTTCCCTTGGCTTTCGGGTTTCGGTCGAAACTACAAACTTGTAGATCTATGTCTTATTGCATGCGGGGCAAAATTTCAGGTCATTCTGAGTTATGTAGTTATGGTCATTTTACTATTGCTGGTCAAAATGCATCAAAACTGGTCACTTTAGGTCATTTTAGGTCAATTTTGGTTCGGCCAGTTTTTGGACCCAAACTTGTACATGCTAATTGATTTGCTTATGGTCATTTATGGGCTTTGGTGTCTTCATAAGACTTGTAGATATAGGTCTTAACTATTCATGGTCAAACTTTCAGGTCAATTGGACCTATTTTGAGTGAGTTATGGCCAACACACTAACTACTGCCCAAATGGTCAATTTTCAGGCCTTAATTGCACTAATCCGGATTTGGTCACTTTTCAAGTTACCTTACAAGCAGAATTTTGGTAAGCTTCCTTCATGAAAGTTGGCACTTTTTGTACCTAGTTTCACCTCCAATTGGTCTCATACCAATTGGAGCCACACAATTAAGGTTCTAGGCCAAAACACACACTGCCCTATCACACATTGTTCATTACTCATCAAAGGTCACTTTTAATACTTACCAAACTTCACATTCATGCCAATTCTGGTTTGTACCCTAACCTAAACACATTTCACAACATATTGTTGGTCATTTTGGCAGCTTATAATCACACTCAACATGCACCATATAGTGCAGAATTTTTCAAGCTCAATTTACAACAATTCAATCACCTAACCTAGCTCATTTACATGTCCAACCTCACACCATCATACATATACCCAAGCTGCCATAACAACTACTACAATTCAACATTAATATTCTATAAACCAAACATGAAATAACATCCTTATGGTTCACCAAACCAAGCTGCCGATTCATACATTACACTCTATTAATTTCCAAGCTTCCAATTTCAAATACACATTCACATATACTAAGTATACATCATCCAAATTAATTCCTACACACATAAACATTTAATCAACCCTTTAATCTACCATTTACAAGCAAGAATAAACTGTCCTCAAAGAGTTTCCATGGCTGCCAAAAATAAACATCTCCCTTAGAACATCAAACTCCAAAATTCTTTCCACAATTCAAGTACCCATAACCTCCTTACAAACTTTAATGAAGCAATAACCAAATACACAAACTTACCACTTTGGAAACTCTTCAAAACCTGTCCAAAACTTGGTCTTCTTGTTGCCTATCTACTGCCCAAGGTGTATGGACAACTTTTAATGAAGGAAAGTGGAAGGAAAGAAGCTTGAATCTCACATGCATGGAGCATTCAAGGTGGACGGCAATGGTGGTCTTCTTTTCACCATTTTCGGCTGAGTTTGGGAGCTTGAAGATGAAGTTGAATCTGCTATCCAAATGAAGTGGTAGTGGTCCACTTAAATGAGTAAGTGGAGCACTATGTCAAAATTAACTATTAGTTTAATCTTAACTTTCATTGTCTCACATTTAACTCTCCATTTTTGCTATTTACATTAGGTACCACTAATTTAATTTTTTATTATATTTTCCAAGTGTAATATCATGTATTTTTAATGGACATTTAGGTCAAAAGACAACTCAGGATGTCAAATGACCACAATGCCCCTGTTCGGGTTGCATTCCCGATTTTTTGGTAACACCGGGTTTTGTCCGTTTTTCGATTTCTCACTTTTTTTTGGTACTAATTAATTAATTTTTCTTTGATATTTCTAATGGTATTTATACTTCAATAGGTGTCTATTTAAATCCTAAAAAATATTTTTCAGGGTTCCCCGCAGTCCAGGGCTAGTCAACGGTCCATGCCGTGACTTCCCGGTGCGGTCACCCATCGCTAGGGTTCTCGGCTCGCTTAACTTGATTACATTTCTTTGCTATTATTTTTCCTTTATTTTTCTTGTATTTTCTTTTCTTGTATTTCATTATTTTATGTCTCCTCACTCATATCGAAGTGTAGTTCTAAGTATCCTAGCTGTCCGGACAACACTAGTCACTGGAACAGTAGAACGCACTACCGAACTTAGGGGTGTTACATCCATGATCTACTTCTTCATGAGTAGACAACTCTTGTTCTTCTTCATGAAGGAAACCATATCTCATTGGTGGGTGAGATACCCTGGTGGTTCTACGAGGAACAGCTATAGATGTTTCATCAGTAGGTGTAGGTTAACTAGATGGATCTATATCCATCTGATTTGTTTGTTGGTCAGAATTCTCCAATTCCAACTCTATTTGCCTTCCTTTGCCTCCTTCTTGAACAAACTGTTGTTCAAGAAATGTGGCATCTCTACTTATCACAACCTTTTATGAAGTAGGCAAATAAAAATAATATCCAAAACTATCTTTTGGATATCCAACAAATCGACCTTTTTCTGATCTGGTTTCCAATTTATCAGTGTTCAGCTTTTTGATATAAGCTAGACAACCCCAAATCTTAACATGCTTAAGACTTGGTTCCCAAATCTTAACATGCATAAGACTTGGTTTTCTTCCATGCCATATCTCATAAGGTGTGTAACACCCCAAAGTTCGGTAGTGCGTTCTACTGCTCCGGTGACCAGTGTTGTCCGGACAGCTAGGATGCCTAGAACCACACTTCAATATGAGTGAGGAGACATAAAATAATGAAATACAAGAAAAGAAAGTACAAGAAAAACAAAGGAAAAATGATAGCAAAGAAATGTGACCAAGTTAAACGCGCCGGGAAACCTAGCGATGGGTGACCGCACCGGGAAGTCACGGCGTGGACCGTTGACTAGCCCCGGATCTGGAACCCTGAAAACATTTTAGGAATTAAATAAAAACTTGTTGTATAATAAATATCATTAGAAATTTAAAAGAAAAATTTTATAATTTTTACTAAGAAAAGTGAGAAATCGAAATACAGACAAACTACAGTGTTACAAAAATCGAACGAATCTAACAAGGGCATTATGGTCATTTGACATCCCGAATTGTCTTTTGACCTAAATGTCCATTAAAAATAAATAATATTACACTTAGAAAATGAAATGAAAAATTAATTTGGTGGTACCTAAAGTAAATAGCTAAAATCATGGGTTAATGTGGGATTAAGTGAAAGTTTAACTTATAAAATGATTTAATTTTTTAGTGGACCACTAAGGGAATTAATTAAACACATAGTGGGACATGTGTACACTTAAAATGCAGCTGAATAATTCATCTTCCTCATTTGCATTCAACATTGCCGTGAATGAGGTGAGAGGAAACTCCATAGCCATTTTTCATGCAAGCTTTCTTAACTCTCCATTTCAACTCCAATCCTTTAAGTTCCTTCACAAAAAATGGTCTACACATCACAAGGAAGATATTGATACCAATTTTGAGAAGTTTGGTGAAGGTTTAGCAAGTTACAAACAAAGGTAAGTTTACATTTTTGAGAATTTCCTTGTTAAACTTTATGTTTATGTTATGGGTGTTAGTTTTGTGAAGGAAATTTTGAAGTTTAAATAGTTATTGAGATAGCCATTTTTGGACAGCCATGGGGTCACACATTTGATGATTTATTATGCATATAATTGATGAGAAATAATGTTGTGACACCCCTTACTCGTGTACAGTATACCCGAATAAGTAATGCCACACGGTGTACTGGCACACTCTAATATACCTTACTTAATTTGTGTCATGCTTTTGAAATTAATTTATGAAATATGATTTATTTTAACCATTTATCAAAAGTATTATTCATTTGAGGTTCCGAAGATTTTAAGGAAAATCCATGAGTCTGGCTAAAAATGGAGAAAACAGTTCTTCGGAACCTGTTAAAAACACTTCCAATATACAATTTCATTCATTCTCAACTCCAATATCATCAATAAAACTCAATATCAATATCTCAGTAATTTGTCAATTTCAGGTCTCAACAACCTTTTCATTTTTCAAAACATCCCTTTCTCAGGGTTCTCATACATAAACAACCATTAAATACTCAAATTAATACCATACATAACCATAAATCTTTATTATTTACATGAACCTCAAAATACATTACATAAATCCCAAATACATATGAGAAAATAAAAAGTTAATTACAAGATGACAAAATGGCATCTAGTGTCCTACCAATGCACTGCAGGTGACGAGGTGACACAGACACTGAGCAGAACTGTCAGATGGACCCACCCAGTCTGTGGTCTACTGGGCTCACGATCGGGATCTCCAGTACCTACGCGTGGCAAAAGCAACGCGCTAAGCAATAATGCTTAGTGGTGCAATAATAAAATAAAAGAAAATAGCAGATATAAATATGTATTGCATGTGCATGTTTTGTTTGTCATGTATTTGTATATTCATTCCTTTATTTCTTCTACATTGCTCATTTTCATTCATTTGGTTGCCCAAGTAACCTACACTAGACGACTGGACTGGATAACGGGTAAACTGGCACTGGGTACCTAGTACCTCGGGCCGTCACACCATCGGTCACATATGTATCTCCCGGTGTGCAGAGCAACTAACAAGTCGTAAATAATATCGTGCACAAGGCCAAGTCTCAATGCAAAGTCGAATGGCTAAAAGCCATGAAATCAGAATGGCATTTTTGCCATGTGCGATCGCTAACTGAACCCTATTGGCATGCCAAACTATCCAAACCAATCTTGTTAGGTATACTAGGGCATTTGAAACTCTTAACTTCGTCAATTTGTGAATTTCAACTTTTTTTGGTGTTACTATTCATCATTGGTCAACAAAAATATTGACTTTTAGCATAAAAATGTGTACATCAACTTTGGCACTCCCAACATACCACATTTGGTGTTTAAAACTTGTTGGCATTAAGTGTTTTTGCAATTTCAAAGTGTAACTCACACTAGCAGAAAATTTCAGTTTTGGTGCCCTAACTTCACTGTTCCATTGGACACTGTTACTGTTGGAATTTGAAGAAATGTAAAACATGAAAGTTGTTCCTTATTTTGTCTAGTTGAATTTCTTTTTTTGAATCACTCCATTTGGAGTTTTGTAGCTCAGATATGGCTCAAAAACCCAAGCTGCCCGGATATGCAGTCTGCAGAATTTTACCATATCTACAGTGCATGAACAGTGACTTGAGTCACTTGGTTGAATGGGTTCTGGCCATAATTTGGGGTAGGTTCCTTCATGAAAGTTGTTTGTCTATGTCTTGACTTGTTGCTGTAAAAATTTCAGACCAATTGACCAAATCTACAGTGACTTATGGCCAAATGAACAGTTACTGTTCATTTGGCAAATTCTGCAGAATTCAGTTTCAGGGTTCCGGATTGTGGCTGAGTTTTGACCCTTTTGCTTTGGTCTTTTGGGCATGGTTTCTTCAGCAAAAATGTGCTATTATAAGCCTAGTTTCATGTCCAATTGGCCAAACATCAATTGGACAAGCACAGCCCAAGTTATGGCTGTGCAAAGGGACTGAAATTTCAGTCCCTATGCTGCTGTCCATAGGGCAGCCTGCAACCTCTCCTTGCCATAATATTTTTCAGTCCCATTTATGGTTAACACATCTAAAATGGTCACTAATTGACCATTACAATGTGCCCTAACAATTCCCTAAGCCAAATCAATTTTCACCTTTCCTAAACCCTAATTCAATTCCATGTTTTATACAATTTACTTTAGTTAGCTTTTAATTCATTATGCTTGTGTTTATAAACTTCTAACATGATTCTAGCTCACTTCAAGCTCATCAAAACACTCCTACATATTCCTTTTCTAGGGCAGCCAACATTCAAGAGCTCATACACATAGGTTTTTATTCATTTAAATTACAAGTCTCACTAAATTTCAAGTCCAAAATCATGAAATTTAAAAGTTTTATGTTTATAGTTGCACTAACCTCTTTGCTCAACTTATTGAGCTTGTGAAAACTCAAGAATTCCTCCTCTTTGTGGCTGCCTAGAGCTTGCTTAGGGTGTATAGGTTAATTTTTGTGAAGATAACTTAGGGTTTTGGGGTGAGGGTTGAGAGATCTTCAAGCTTGAGTGAGGAAGAACAATGGAGGTTTGCTTCTTGGCTATGGTGTGGCTGAAATGGAGAAGGAGATGGCTGCCCACGTTTTTGGTCTTCTTTTGGTCTTTATTTAGTCTTATTTATCTATTTTATTTGTTGGTTAAATGGGTGCTTAAGTGTGATTGGTTGGAAATTACAAATGACATCACATTGATGTCATAAATTGCATTTTATTGCATTTTTCTTTTCTTTCCTCCACTACTCATTTTCAATTTAATTTCTAGCAATGTTTCTTCATATTTTATGTCATATTAATTATTTACTCAACTGGACAAGTCGGCCAAAAATCACCTCGGAAGGCGAAATGACCAAAATGCCCTCCGTTTGGCTTAACGGGTCAAAATTGTCTGTACCGATAGAAAAATTTTTCTAGGTATTTTCTTGGCATTCTAATGCCATAGGAACCTCAATTACCCTTCTCTGGAGTCCCAAAAATTATTTTATAATTTTTCCCCCGGGTCTAGGGCTCCTCGTTGCGAGAACCGCAACTTCCCTCCGGTTACCCATCGCTTGGGCACCGGCTCGTTTTGCTTGGTTGTATTTTATTTCTAAAATTTTTACTAAATTTTTCTTATTAATATTTGGGTTAATTTTTGGTTCCTGACTTTAATTTAAATATTTTTCTGGACATTCTAATTGTCTGATCGACCACACCTGTCAAGAGGATGTACGGAGTAGTTACCGGGAGGGTGTTACAACTCTTCCCCTCTTATTTAAATTTCGTCCTCGAAATTTACCTGACTTAAGTAATCGGGGAGTTACTACCTCCTTGTTTCTTCACTTCCTTGTATTGCCTCATCAGTGTCTGGGTTTGGCTCTTCCTGAGCTTCCATTGCATATACTTGTGGTGCCACCCTGACTTCGGGCTTTTCAACTGTCTCAGAAACAATCTTCTGTGAAATATCAGCCGTTTCTGCTCTACCCGATCTTTTACCCCTTTGAACTACAAGGGAAGGTCTATCAACTTGTACCGGAGCTATTGAACCACTCCTCTGAGGGCAATCTCTTATGAAATGATCCGCAGCCCCACACTTGAAACACTTCCCAGTTAACAGTCGACACTCCCCTCTATGTCTTCTGCCACAATGCATACATTCAGGCGCTGGGGTTGATCCCCTTGTTATTGCGCCCGGAGAACTAGCTATAGACATTCCAATCTGGCCTTTGTGGCCCTGTGTCTGATCTTGTGAACCAGAACCCTTAAACTTCTTACTATCAGTCGGTATGCTTGACTGTCCTGGTCCAAATTCCCTTTTACGCTGCCTATCTTTCCTATTTTGTTCATTTATTCTCACTTTCTCCACTTTTAATGCAGCTTCCACTAACTTGGTAAATTCCGTGATTCCCAGGGCAGTGAGCTGGATCTTGATGTTGTCATTTAGTCCCTCTTCGAATCTCTTACACCTTTCAGCTTCATTAGGGACTATCTCCCTTCCATAGCGGCTTAATCGGACGAATTCTTTCTCATACTCGGCCACTGACAACTGTCTCTGCCTTAGGTTAATGAATTCTCTTCTTCTCTCTTCCAAATATACAGTACCCACATACTTCTTCTTGAATTCAGAGAGAAAGAAATCCCATGTCATAACTTCTGGCTGCACTTCACTGGATACCGTGTCCCACCACTCATAAGCATCATCTTGCAACAAGGATATAGCAGCTTCCAGGTTTTGCTCTGGAGTGCAGTGGAGCTGTTTTAGTACTCTGCCCGTTCTGTTCAACCAGTTCTCGGCTGCAACAGAGTCATCTTCTCTCTTGCCATAGAAGTCCACAGCTCCAAACTTCCTTAACCTTTCCAGGTGTGACTTCTGCTGTGGAGCTGGTGGTGGTGGTGGTGCTGGCATTACTCCGGCCATTTGTCTAAAGAAGTCGGCCATTTGTTGGAACATGGCCTGTGGAGGCCGAGCTGCTCTGCAGTGGTGGAGCAGATTCTCTCATGCCCCAGTCTCGTGCTGCAGGTGGAGCATGACTCTCCACTGCCTCCTCAACGGCTCTCTGAGAGGAAGGATCCATATCCTATTCAAAATAAGAAAGATAAATAGATCTGCGTTAGTGTCACCTCGACTCTTACAAATGCAATGCATGGTATGGACTCAATCTAGGCCCAGAAACGCCTAAACCGTGCTCTGATACCACTAAATGTGACACCCCTTACTCGTGTACAGTATACCCGAATAAGTAATGCCACACGGTGTACTGGCACACTCTAATATACCTTACTTAATTTGTGTCATGCTTTTGAAATTAATTTATGAAATATGATTTATTTTAACCATTTATCAAAAGTATTATTCATTTGAGGTTCCGAAGATTTTAAGGAAAATCCGGCGGAGTACCGGCTAAAAATGGAGAAAACAGTTCTTCGGAACCTGTTAAAAACACTTCCAATATACAATTTCATTCATTCTCAACTCCAATATCATCAATAAAACTCAATATCAATATCTCAGTAATTTGTCAATTTCAGGTCTCAACAACCTTTTCATTTTTCAAAACATCCCTTTCTCAGGGTTCTCATACATAAACAACCATTAAATACTCAAATTAATACCATACATAACCATAAATCTTTATTATTTACATGAACCTCAAAATACATTACATAAATCCCAAATACATATGAGAAAATAAAAAGTTAATTACAAGATGACAAAATGGCATCTAGTGTCCTACCAATGCACTGCAGGTGACGAGGTGACACAGACACTGAGCAGAACTGTCGGATGGACTCACCCAGTCTGTGGTCTACTGGGCTCACGATCGGGATCTCCAGTACCTACGCGTGGCAAAAGCAACGCGCTAAGCAATAATGCTTAGTGGTGCAATAATAAAATAAAAGAAAATAGCAGATATAAATATGTATTGCATGTGCATGTTTTGTTTGTCATGTATTTGTATATTCATTCCTTTATTTCTTCTACATTGCTCATTTTCATTCATTTGGTTGCCCAAGTAACCTACACTAGACGATCGGATGGATAACGTAACCGCCTTTGGGTACCTAGTACCTCGGCGTCACACCATCGGTCACATATGTATCTCCGGTGTGCAGTGAGCACTAACAAGTGTAAATAATATCAAGCATAAGGCCAAGTCTCAATGCAAAGTCGAATGGCTAAAAGCCATGAAATCACTGAATGGCATTTTTGCCATGTGCGATCGCTAATCGAACCCTATGGGCATGCCAAACTATCCAAACCAATCTTGTTAGGTATACTAGGGCATTTGAAACTCTTAACTTCGTCAATTTGTGAATTTCAACTTTTTTGGGGTTACTATTCATCATTGGTCAACAAAAATGTTGACTTTTAGCATAAAAATGTGTACATCAACTTTGGCACTCCCAACATACCACATTTGGTGTTTAAAACTTGTTGGCATTAAGTGTTTTTGCAATTTCAAAGTGTAACTCACACTAGCAGAAAATTTCAGTTTTGGTGCCCTAACTTCACTGTTCCATTGGACACTGTTACTGTTGGAATTTGAAGAAATGTAAAACATGAAAGTTGTTCCTTATTTTGTCTAGTTGAATTTCCTTTTTTGAATCACTCCATTTGGAGTTTTGTAGCTCCAGATATGGCTCAAAAACCCAAGCTGCCCGGATATGCAGTCTGCAGAATTTTACCATATCTACAGTGCATGAACAGTGACTTGAGTCACTTGGTTGAATGGGTTCTGGCCATAATTTGGGGTAGGTTCCTTCATGAAAGTTGTTTTTCTATGTCTTGACTTGTTGCTGTAAAAATTTCAGACCAATTGACCAAATCTACAGTGACTTATGGCCAAATGAACAGTTACTGTTCATTTGGCAAATTCTGCAGAATTCAGTTTCAGGGTTCCGGATTGTGGCTGAGTTTTAACCCTTTTGCTTTGGTCTTTTGGGCTTGGTTTCTTCAGCAAAAATGTGCCATTATAAGCCTAGTTTCATGTCCAATTGGCCAAACATCAATTGGACAAGCACAGCCCAAGTTATGGCTGTGCAAAGGGACTGAAATTTCAGTCCATATGCTGCTGTCCATAGGGCAGCCTGCAACCTCTCCTTGCCATAATATTTTTCAGTCCCATTTATGGTTAACACATCTAAAATGGTCACTAATTGACCATTACAATGTGCCCTAACAATTCCCTAAGCCAAATCAATTTTCACCTTTCCTAAACCCTAATTCAATTCCATGTTTTATACAATTTACTTTAGTTAGCTTTTAATTCATTATGCTTGTGTTTATAAACTTCTAACATGATTCTAGCTCACTTCAAGCTCATCAAAACACTCCTACATATTCCTTTTCTAGGGCAGCCAACATTCAAGAGCTCATACACATAGGTTTTTATTCATTTAAATTACAAGTCTCACTAAATTTCAAGTCCAAAATCATGAAATTTAAAAGTTTTATGTTTATAGTTGCACTAACCTCTTTGCTCAACTTATTGAGCTTGTGAAAACTCAAGAATTCCTCCTCTTTGTGGCTGCCTAGAGCTTGCTTAGGGTGTATAGGTTAATTTTTGTGAAGATAACTTAGGGTTTTGGGGTGAGGGTTGAGAGATCTTCAAGCTTGAGTGAGGAAGAACAATGGAGGTTTGCTTCTTGGCTATGGTGTGGCTGAAATGGAGAAGGAGATGGCTGCCCACGTTTTTGGTCTTCTTTTGGTCTTTATTTAGTCTTATTTATCTATTTTATTTGTTGGTTAAATGGGTGCTTAAGTGTGATTGGTTGGAAATTACAAATGACATCACATTGATGTCATAAATTGCATTTTATTGCATTTTTCTTTTCTTTCCTCCACTACTCATTTTCAATTTAATTTCTAGCAATGTTTCTTCATATTTTATGTCATATTAATTATTTACTCAACTGGACAAGTCGGCCAAAAATCACCTCGGAAGGCGAAATGACCAAAATGCCCTCCGTTTGGCTTAACGGGTCAAAATTGTCTGTACCGATAGAAAAATTTTTCTAGGTATTTTCTTGGCATTCTAATGCCATAGGAACCTCAATTACCCTTCTCTGGAGTCCCAAAAATTATTTTATAATTTTTCCCCCGGGTCTAGGGCTCCTCGTTGCGAGAACCGCAACTTCCCTCCGGTTACCCATCGCTTGGGCACCGACTCGTTTTGCTTGGTTGTATTTTATTTCTAAAATTTTTACTAAATTTTTCTTATTAATATTTGGGTTAATTTTTGGTTCCTGACTTTAATTTAAATATTTTTCTGGACATTCTAGCTGTCCGGACCGACACCGGTCACCGGAACAGTAGGATGTACGGAGTAGTTACCGGGAGGGTGTTACAAATGTTGATCATGGTAAATTAATATCCTAATGAATTGTTTCACATATATATGGTGATTTTGGCACTTGGATGAGAATTGATGGATTGTAGGGCAATTTGATGTTGAAGGACAAATTTCGGCAGCCTTGGGGACACTTGAATAAATGTGTATATTCATGGGAGTGTTGGCAGAATTGTGGCATTAAGGAATGAAGGATATGTGTATGAAATTTTTGTGTAAAGTGTATGTGAAAATTAGTGGTGTTTAGGTGTGTATGTGATGGTATTGAGATATTGTAAATGTGAATTATATTTGGTGTGTTGAGGGTAATGGTAATCTGCCCAAAAGTCATGTTGATGTAATGTAGAAAATGCTTTTGGTAATGTACCAAAACAGATTGGTAAGTAAGTAAACAAATTGCAAAGGTAAATGTGTGTTTGAATTGGGAATTGAAAGACATATAGAGGGCAGTGTACATTTTAGCCTATAACTTTAAATGTGTAGCCTAAATTGGTATGGAACCAATTGGAGGTGAAACTAGGCACAAAATGTGCCAACTTTCATTGAGAAACCATACCAAAATT
This sequence comes from Hevea brasiliensis, assembly GCF_030052815.1. NCBI lineage: Eukaryota > Viridiplantae > Streptophyta > Magnoliopsida > Malpighiales > Euphorbiaceae > Hevea > Hevea brasiliensis. The sequence continues at coordinate 79,700,003 of NC_079495.1, read as the reverse complement.
CTGCTTGCAAGGTGACCTAAGAAAATGACCAATTCGGATTAGGTGCAATTAGGACCTGAAAAATGACCAATTGGGCAGCAGTGAGTGTTTAGGCCATAACTCACTCAAAACAGGTCCAATTGACCTGAAATTTTAACCATGGATAGTTAAGACCCATACCTACAAGTCTTGTGAAGACACCAAAACCCAAAAATGACCAGAAGCAAGTCAAAAAGCTTGCACAAGTTCGGATCCAAAAACTGGCCGAACCAGAGTTGACCAAATTGACCAAAAATTGACCTAAAATGGTACCATTTGACCAGCAATAGTATAATGACCATAACTTGGTCTACTTAACTCGGATTGACCTGAAATTTTTCCCCGCGTGCAATAAGACCTAGATCTACAAGTTTGTAGTTTTGACCGAGACCAAAAACCGAGGAACTAGATCGTCCGGTTAGTACAAACCAGTATCCCGGAATCCAGCAATTTGCACTAAAATGCACTAAACAAGGAAATGACTTTGGTAAAACGTACCAAACCTAAAACCCTATCGAATGTGACATATTAACGACACTAAGACCTAATTTACCTAAAACGCAATGAGGGTTGGTATATTAGGTGATTAAGTGAATAATTGAGTTCAGTGCATTATTTACCAAACACCATCGATAGAGACAGTTTAATTTAGCATCAAACACTTCAAATTGTGTTTCTCGATTAACAAGGACTCAAAGAAAGGGAAGGAAACACCGAGTCCGCATCAGGAGACAGTCATCAGAGGTTTGTGCACAACTAGTTTTTAACTGATTTTGTTTTGAATATTTCATATGATTAAATGACATATTTTTCTTATGTATTATGTTTAACAAGCATTGGATTTAATTCAATGATTATTGAAAATTGTTATAGTATGTATGAATTTAGCTTTGTGAAATGGTATTCCACAAGTATTAAGCATTGTTATGGATTGAATAAATTATGTTTTGGAAAATTGTGATAGAACATGTTTTGAATTGTGATGGTAATTTTCATGGAAAAATGCAAATGTATGATTTGAATTGTGATGAGCATAAAAATTATTGGATATTGGAATTGATTTTGAATCGAATTGTATTGTGATTTATGCTCACTAAAAGGATTGTGATATTGTTTTATATCTCACTATAGATGCTTGACTAGGTGATTACCCGTCTCTCTCATTTGTTGAGAAGACAATGGAGTTAGTTGTGTTTTGATTACCATGGTACGTGCACAGGCTTAGATTTTCCTCTTATTTGAGGTTAGATCTAAGTTTATTTTATCGTTATGGCCCTTGCGGAAGATGCATTATTGTGATGGTACTGTGCACGATGATTTGACCTCCCCGACCATAGGGAGTTAGAATCAGATTCGACCTCCCCGACCATAGGGAGTTAGAATCACATCGAATATGGCCCTTTCGGATTAGTCTTGCATAGTTAGTGAGATAAAGATTGATTTTTGAGATACATAATGATTTTTGAGATACATAATGACTTTTGAGATACAATATGATATTTGAGATACATAATGATTTTTGAGATACAGAATGGCTTTTGAATGGTAAGGAATGGTGATTTTAATTATGCTTTTATGTATAATTGATTTTGTTGGAATTACTTAAATGGATAGTCAAGATATGATAAATTGAATTTTGTGCTCCAAGTCATTTATACAAATGATTTACATTATTGGCAATGAGTATTTTGAGTTGTGAAATTTGATCAGTATTCAGATTCTCAAATTATTTACTGTAAAATTTGTCAATGTATATTGTACTATGTTTTAAATTATAGTTGTGCACCACTGAGTTCACCACTCAGCGATAGCTTTGTATGCTGTCGCAGGTAAGCAGAGCATAGAGCAGTGATTAAGTTGCTTTGAAGATATATTCGGATCAGCTCCAGGTATATCATAGGTATACCCATGTACATAGGTTTTGATGTAAGCATGTAATAATATGTATGTAAATTATTTGAGCAGTTGTATAGAAACTCTTGTAAAATATTTTGGTATGTAATGAAATGTAAATTTTTGTAAATGTAAATTTGAAATTTCATTTACTTAAATAGTTTTGTATTATATTTCTTGTATCTCAGTCTTTGAAAAATCACTATGGATTTGAATTGAGAAATATGTTGTGTTGAGAAATATATTGGAGTTGAAATTTGCAAATACATATTGAAGTGCTGTTTACAGGTTTTCAAGAACTGCTTTATCCAAAATACAGATGGCACTCGCCAAAATTTTCTGAAACTCCAAATAAGTCAAATGTGTCAGTTTTATCACTTCAGTTCAAAAAGGTTTTTAACACCTGTAAATAGTGCTCACCACTGTAAAAGAAGTAAGAAAAGTTTTGAAAATCCCTTGTAGTGTATTTAATGGGTTATCAGTAGACGGAGTTGGTAATTCATTAGGTATACTACGGGATCATGTTATGCCTTACAGAGGGGTAGGGTGTGACATCAAAGGTCACTTTTAATACTTACCAAACTTCACATTCATGCCAATTCTGGTTTGTACCCTAACCTAAACACATTTCACAACATATTGTTGGTCATTTTGGCAGCTTATAATCACACTCAACATGCACCATATAGTGCAGAATTTTTCAAGCTCAATTTACAACAATTCAATCACCTAACCTAGCTCATTTACATGTCCAACCTCACACCATCATACATATACCCAAGCTGCCATAACAACTACTACAATTCAACATTAATATTCTATAAACCAAACATGAAATAACATCCTTATGGTTCACCAAACCAAGCTGCCGATTCATACATTACACTCTATTAATTTCCAAGCTTCCAATTTCAAATACACATTCACATATACTAAGTATACATCATCCAAATTAATTCCTACACACATAAACATTTAATCAACCCTTTAATCTACCATTTACAAGCAAGAATAAACTGTCCTCAAGGAGTTTCCATGGCTGCCAAAAGTACACATCCCCCTTTAAACATCAAACCTCAAAAATTCTTTCCACAATTCAAGTACCCATAACCTCCTTACAAACTTTAATGAAGCAATAACCAAAAACACAAACTTACCACTTTGGAAACTCTTCAAAACCTGTCCAAAACTTGGTCTTCTTGTTGCCTATCTACTGCCCAAGGTGTATGGACAACTTTTAATGAAGGAAAGTGGAAGGAAAGAAGCTTGAATCTCACATGCATGGAGCATTCAAGGTGGACGGCAATGGTGGTCTTCTTTTCACCATTTTCGGCTGAGTTTGGGAGCTTGAAGATGAAGTTGAATCTGCTATCCAAATGAAGTGGTAGTGGTCCACTTAAATGAGTAAGTGGAGCACTATGTCAAAATTAACTATTAGTTTAATCTTAACTTTCATTGTCTCACATTTAACTCTCCATTTTTGCTATTTACATTAGGTACTACTAATTTAATTTTTTATTATATTTTCCAAGTGTAATATCATGTATTTTTAATGGACATTTAGGTCAAAAGACAACTCGGGATGTCAAATGACCACAATGCCCCTGTTCGGGTTGCATTCCCGATTTTTTGGTAACACCGGGTTTTGTCCGTTTTTCGATTTCTCACTTTTTTTTGGTACTAATTAATTAATTTTTCTTTGATATTTCTAATGGTATTTATACTTCAATAGGTGTCTATTTAAATCCTAAAAAATATTTTTCAGGGTTCCCCGCAGTCCAGGGCTAGTCAACGGTCCATGCCGTGACTTCCCGGTGCGGTCACCCATCGCTAGGGTTCTCGGCTCACTTGATTACATTTCTTTGCTATTATTTTTCCTTTATTTTTCTTGTATTTTCTTTTCTTGTATTTCATTATTTTATGTCTCCTCACTCATATTGAAGTGTAGTTCTAAGTATCCTAGCTGTCCGGACAACACTAGTCACTGGAACAGTAGAACGCACTACCGAACTTAGGGGTGTTACATCCATGATCTACTTCTTCATGAGTAGACAACTCTTGTTCTTCTTCATGAAGGAAACCATATCTCATTGGTGGGTGAGATACCCTGGTGGTTCTACGAGGAACAGCTATAGATGTTTCATCAGTAGGTGTAGGTTGACTAGATGGATCTATATCCATCTGATTTGTTTGTTGGTCAGAATTCTCCAATTCCAACTCTATTTGCCTTCCTTTGCCTCCTTCTTGAACAAACTGTTGTTCAAGAAATGTGGCATCTCTACTTATCACAACCTTTTATGAAGTAGGCAAATAAAAATAATATCCAAAACTATCTTTTGGATATCCAACAAATCGACCTTTTTCTGACCCGGTTTCCAATTTATCAGTGTTCAGCTTTTTGATATAAGCTAGACAACCCCAAATCTTAACATGCTTAAGACTTGGTTCCCAAATCTTAACATGCTTAAGACTTGGTTTTCTTCCATGCCATATCTCATAAGGTGTGTAACACCCCAAAGTTCGGTAGTGCGTTCTACTACTCCGGTGACCAGTGTTGTCCGGACAGCTAGGATGCCTAGAACCACACTTCAATATGAGTGAGGAGACATAAAATAATGAAATACAAGAAAAGAAAGTACAAGAAAAACAAAGGAAAAATGATAGCAAAGAAATGTGACCAAGTTAAACGCGCAGGGAAACCTAGCGATGGTGATCAGATCGGAAGTCACGGCGTGGACCGTTGACTAATCCGACTCGGGGAACCCTGGAAAACATTTTAGGACTTAAATAGACCCTTGTTGAAGAATAAATATCATTAGAAAGATCAAAGAAAAATTAAATAATTAGTACAAAGAAAAGTGAGAAATCGAAAAGCAGACAAAATACTGATTACCAAAAATCGGAACGTAATCTAACAGGGCATTATGGTCATTTGACATCCCGAATTGTCTTTTGACCTAAATATCCATTAAAAATAAATAATATTACACTTAGAAAATGAAATGAAAAATTAATTTGGTGGTACCTAAAGTAAATAGCTAAAATCATGGGTTAATGTGGGATTAAGTGAAAGTTTTAATTATAAAATGATTTAATTTTTAGTGGACCACTAAGGGAATTAATTAAACACATAGTGGGACATGTGTACACTTAAAATGCAGCTGAATAATTCATCTTCCTCATTTGCATTCAACATTGCCGTGAATGAGGTGAGAGGAAACTCCATAGCCATTTTTCATGCAAGCTTTCTTAACTCTCCATTTCAACTCCAATCCTTTAAGTTCCTTCACAAAAATGGTCTACACATCACAAGGAAGATATTGATACCAATTTTGAGAAGTTTGGTGAAGGTTTAGCAAGTTACAAACAAAGGTAAGTTTACATTTTTGAGAATTTCCTTGTTAAACTTTATGTTTATGTTATGGGTGTTAGTTTTGTGAAGGAAATTTTGAAGTTTAAATAGTTATTGAGATAGCCATTTTTGGACAGCCATGGGGTCACACATTTGATGATTTATTATGCATATAATTGATGAGAAATAATGTTGATCATGGTAAATTAATATCCTAATGAATTGTTTCACATATATATGGTGATTTTGGCACTTGGATGAGAATTGATGGATTGTAGGGCAATTTGATGTTGAAGGACAAATTTCGGCAGCCTTGGGGACACTTGAATAAATGTGTATATTCATGGGAGTGTTGGCAGAATTGTGGCATTAAGGAATGAAGGATATGTGTATGAAATTTTTGTGTAAAGTGTATGTGAAAATTAGTGGTGTTTAGGTGTGTATGTGATGGTATTGAGATATTGTAAATGTGAATTATATTTGGTGTGTTGAGGGTAATGGTAATCTGCCCAAAAGTCATGTTGATGTAATGTAGAAAATGCTTTTGGTAATGTACCAAAACAGATTGGTAAGTAAGTAAACAAATTGCAAAGGTAAATGTGTGTTTGAATTGGGAATTGAAAGACATATAGAGGGCAGTGTACATTTTAGCCTATAACTTTAAATGTGTAGCCTAAATTGGTATGGAACCAATTGGAGGTGAAACTAGGCACAAAATGTGCCAACTTTCATTGAGAAACCATACCAAAATTCTGCTTGCAAGGTGACCTAAGAAAATGACCAATTCGGATTAGGTGCAATTAGGACCTGAAAAATGACCAATTGGGCAGCAGTGAGTGTTTAGGCCATAACTCACTCAAAACAGGTCCAATTGACCTGAAATTTTAACCATGGATAGTTAAGACCCATACCTACAAGTCTTGTGAAGACACCAAAACCCAGAAATGACCAGAAGCAAGTCAAAAAGCTTGCACAAGTTCGGGTCCAAAAACTGGCCGAACCAGAGTTGACCAAATTGACCAAAAATTGACCTAAAATGGTACCATTTGACCAGCAATAGTATAATGACCATAACTTGGTCTACTTAACTCGGATTGACCTGAAATTTTGCCCCGCGTGCAATAAGACCTAGATCTACAAGTTTGTAGTTTCGACCGAGACCGAAAACCGAGGAACTAGATCGTCCGGTTAGGTCAAACCAGATCCCTAATCCAAAGAATTTGCACTAAAATGCACTAAACAAGGAAATGACTTTGGTAAAACGTACCAAACCTAAAACCCTATCGAATGTGACATATTAATGACACTAAGACCTAATTTACCTAAAACGCAATGAGGGTTGGTATATTAGGTGATTAAGTGAATAATTGAGTTCAGTGCATTATTTACCAAACACCATCGATAGAGACAGTTTAATTTAGCAATTAAACACTTCAAATTTTGTTTCTCGATTAACAAGGACTCAAAGAAAAGGAAGGAAACACTGAGTCCAGATCAGGGAGACAGTCATCAGAGGTTTGTGCACAACTAGTTTTTAACTGATTTTGTTTTGAATATTTCATATGATTAAATGACATATTTTTCTTATGTATTATGTTTAACAAGCATTGGATTTAATTCAATGATTATTGAAAATTGTTATAGTATGTATGAATTTAGCTTTGTGAAATGGTATTTCCACAAGTATTAAGCATTGTTATGGATTGAATAAATTATGTTTTGGAAAATTGTGATAGAACATGTTTTGAATTGTGATGGTAATTTTCATGGAAAAATGCAAATGTATGATTTGAATTGTGATGAGCATAAAAATTATTGGATATTGGAATTGATTTTGAATCGAATTGTATTGTGATTTATGCTCACTAAAAGGATTGTGATATTGTTTTATATCTCACTATAGATGCTTGACTAGGTGATTACCCGTCTCTCTCATTTGTTGAGAAGACAATGGAGTTAGTTGTGTTTTTATTACCATGGTACGTGCACAGGCTTAGATTTTCCTCTTATTTGAGGTTAGATCTAAGTTTATTTTATCGTTATGGCCCTTGCGGAAGATGCATTATTGTGATGGTACTGTGCGCGATGATTTGACCTCCCCGACCATAGGGAGTTAGAATCAGATTCGACCTCCCCGACCATAGGGAGTTAGAATCACATCGAATATGGCCCTTTCGGATTAGTCTTGCATAGTTAGTGAGATAAAGATTGATTTTTGAGATACATAAAGACTTTTGAGATACAATATGATTTTTGAGATACATAATGACTTTTGAGATAAAGATTGATTTTTGAGATACATAATGACTTTTGAGATACAATATGATTTTTGAGATACATAATGACTTTTGAGATACAATATGATATTTGAGATACATAATGATTTTTGAGATACATAATGGCTTTTGAATGGTAAGGAATGGTGATTTTAATTATGCTTTTATGTATAATTGATTTTGTTGGAATTACTTAAATGGATAGTCAAGATATGATAAATTGAATTTTGTGCTCCAAGTCATTTATACAAATGATTTACATTATTGGCAATGAGTATTTTGAGTTGTGAAATTTGATCAGTATTCAGATTCTCAAATTATTTACTGTAAAATTTGTCAATGTATATTGTACTATGTTTTAAATTATAGTTGTGCACCACTGAGTTCACCACTCAGCGATAGCTTTGTATGCTGTCGCAGGTAAGAAGAGCATAGAGCAGTAAGTAAATTTCGTTGAAGATATATTCGGATAAGCTCCAGGTATATCATAGGTATACCCATGTACATAGGTTTTGATGTAAGCATGTAATAATATGTATGTAAATTATTTGAGCAGTTGTATATAAAACTCTTGTAAAATATTTTGGTATGTAATCAAATGTAAATTATTGTAAATGTAAATTTGGAATTTCAATTATCTGAATAGTTTGTAATATAAATTTTGAGTCTTGAAATGAATGAGATATTTCTTTATGATGGGATTAGTTCGAAAATGAATTGATTGTGTATTGAGAATTGAATTGTGAATTGAATTGAAGTTACTGAAGTTGTATTTGAGAAAACATATTGGGAGCATTTTTCTTTTGCAGGATTGAAGAAATGTTTTCTCAAAATACAGCCGGCACTTTGCCGAAATTTTGAAAAATTTTATAACACCAGATTTTAATCGATGATTTAAATTGCACGAAATTGTTTTAAAATCCCTTGTAGTATATCTAATGGGTTATCGGTAGGCGAAGTACGGTAATTCATTAGGTGTACTACGGGATCATGTTACATCTTACAGAGGAGTAGGGTGTGACATGTTTTAGTGGTATCAGAGCAATGGTTTTAAAGTAAATGTCGAACTGTGAATTTGAAATCTTTTTGTCGGTAACTACAACTGCTCAAATGTTTGATACATATAGTACATTTACATCATAAATATGAACTAATGGAGAGGAATCTCCTTATGTTGGTTGTACAGGAATAGAGAATCTTGTGGAAAGATATGGAAGAGAAAAATGAGACCGTAGAACAGTCCATGATGGCAGAAGTACAAGTTGAGGCCCCAGCTCCACAAAGTGTCGAAGGCCCGACTGTACCAGTTTTACCAGTACAAATTACTGCACAAATGGCCCAGCAAATGGCCACTTTCTTCCAACAAATGGCTGATAATCTGTCAGCCCAAGCCCAATCTGCACTCCAACCCCCACAAGGGCAACATGAAATAAAAAAGAGGGAGAAACCTATGGGTCAGAGCTCGAACAGTAATTTGAGAAAGAGAAAAGAATTTGAGGAACCCCGAGCTCAGGGATATGATAGAGGTGGATCAGTAAGACAGAGACCATCAAGGTCCAGTCGTCGAACAACTAGAAGTTCCTACCCTTCCCGCCTATGTGAAACTTGTGGAAAATATCATGGTGGGATATGCTATAAGACCTCTGGAGCCTGCTACAATTGTGGAAAACTTGGACACTTTGCTAAAAATTGTACTAAACCACCTCGATCTGCTCTCCAGAGTTCACAGACCGTCAGTCAGAGTCAAGATAGAAATAGAGTTAGTACTCCTCACCACTATAACACAGTGAATCAACCCGAATATGGTAGTGCACCAGTCAGAGCGTCCACTGTGCACCAAGGAGAAAGAGCAGAAACTTCAGATGTAGCTACTGGTAAGTTCTTAAATTTTGAAAGAAACAATTAGTTATTATTTGATCCCAGCACTACTTAGTTGTGTGTTAGTGTCAGAACTATATGTCCTGTTGTTATTCCTTTACATGGGAATGAATTTTGATGTATTAGTGACTAGTCTTTAGGATAATAACTGTAATAACAAGTATGATTGACATTAATTTTGGAAGAATTTTAGCTAAAAGTATTTTCTAACATACCGTAAATTATAAAGCTAATTGGCGAGCCTACTAATGTAAGGCAAGAGGACCTAAAAGTAAGTTCTGATAATAGAATTGCTCTAGATGAGGGCAAAAATGTTACTGTTAGTAATTGTCAAAGGAAATTGTAATCAGAATCGGTTTGGGATATTAGTGGATTCGAGAAGGATAAGATGTTAGAAAACCTAGTCCATGAGGTTATAACGTAGTGACTATATAATGTTCTCGATGTTTGTATTGTAAGCTGCAGATTACGATGCACAATCGGATTATTGTGTAGAGCTACGTGTTTCCTCGTGGTACAATAAGTAAGAATATTTGTAAGTAATCTATAAATTGATACTGATTGCACGAATAGGGTACTATTACTGGAAATAAATGTGAAAATTTTAGTCAGAAATTTAAAACTTCAGAACTAGCCTGTCGAAAGACTACACTTGTAAGGTAGCTGGAGTCAGTAACTCGGTTACAATAATGTGAACTACCTGTACCACAGTAATTGCTATAAGCTTAGAGATATCAGTACAACGTATCATCCTCAGACAGATGGACAATTGAAACAAGTAATTCAGGAAAATTTGGAAACTCATTGAGTTCCTATAAATAATGAAATGAAATGATAATAATAACATGTAAAATGTGATAAGCCCTCAAGAATATATCGAGAACTTGTGTCATTGAATCCGAAAGGAGATGGGACAGATACATCCCACTAACAGAATTTGTATACATTAATAAGTGTCAAGCTAGCAAGGATACACAGTGTCTTTCATGTGTCCATGTTAAGGAGGTACAGATCAGACCCATCTCATGTACTGTCAGTTGAAGAGATTGAAGTAAATCCAGACCTTTCATATGAGGAAGAAACCATAAAAATTCTGACATATGAGTTGAAGCAGCTGAGGAACAAACAGATACACCAGGTTAAAGTGCTGTGGAACCATCATTCAGGCTAGGAAGCTACTTGGGAACGTGAAGAGGATATGAGGAGACAGCACCCATAGCTGTTCAGAGACTAATGCCAGGTAAAATTTCGAGACGAAATTTATTTTAAGGGGGAGAGAATTGTAACACCCCAAAGTTCGGTAGTGCGTTCTACTGCTCCGGTGACCAGTGTTGTCCGGACAGCTAGGATGCCTAGAACCACACTTCAATATGAGTGAGGAGACATAAAATAATGAAATACAAGAAAAGAAAGTACAAGAAAAACAAAGGAAAAATGATAGCAAAGAAATGTGACCAAGTTAAACGCGCCGGGAAACCTAGCGATGGGTGACCGCACCGGGAAGTCACGGCGTGGACCGTTGACTAGCCCTGGACTGCGGGGAACCCTGGAAAACATTTTTAGGACTTAAATAGACCCTTGTTGAAGAATAAATATCATTAGAAAGATCAAAGAAAAATTAAATAATTAGTACAAAGAAAAGTGAGAAATCGAAAAACAGACAAAATACGGTGTTACCGAAAAATCGGGAACGTAACCCGAACAGGGGCATTATGGTCATTTGACATCCCGAATTGTCTTTTGACCTAAATGTCCATTAAAAATAAATAATATTACACTTAGAAAATGAAATGAAAAATTAATTTGGTGGTACCTAAAGTAAATAGCTAAAATCATGGGTTAATGTGGGATTAAGTGAAAGTTTAACTTATAAAATGATTTAATTTTTTAGTGGACCACTAAGGGAATTAATTAAACACATAGTGGGACATGTGTACACTTAAAATGCAGCTGAATAATTCATCTTCCTCATTTGCATTCAACATTGCCGTGAATGAGGTGAGAGGAAACTCCATAGCCATTTTTCATGCAAGCTTTCTTAACTCTCCATTTCAACTCCAATCCTTTAAGTTCCTTCACAAAAAATGGTCTACACATCACAAGGAAGATATTGATACCAATTTTGAGAAGTTTGGTGAAGGTTTAGCAAGTTACAAACAAAGGTAAGTTTACATTTTTGAGAATTTCCTTGTTAAACTTTATGTTTATGTTATGGGTGTTAGTTTTGTGAAGGAAATTTTGAAGTTTAAATAGTTATTGAGATAGCCATTTTTGGACAGCCATGGGGTCACACATTTGATGATTTATTATGCATATAATTGATGAGAAATAATGTTGATCATGGTAAATTAATATCCTAATGAATTGTTTCACATATATATGGTGATTTTGGCACTTGGATGAGAATTGATGGATTGTAGGGCAATTTGATGTTGAAGGACAAATTTCGGCAGCCTTGGGGACACTTGAATAAATGTGTATATTCATGGGAGTGTTGGCAGAATTGTGGCATTAAGGAATGAAGGATATGTGTATGAAATTTTTGTGTAAAGTGTATGTGAAAATTAGTGGTGTTTAGGTGTGTATGTGATGGTATTGAGATATTGTAAATGTGAATTATATTTGGTGTGTTGAGGGTAATGGTAATCTGCCCAAAAGTCATGTTGATGTAATGTAGAAAATGCTTTTGGTAATGTACCAAAACAGATTGGTAAGTAAGTAAACAAATTGCAAAGGTAAATGTGTGTTTGAATTGGGAATTGAAAGACATATAGAGGGCAGTGTACATTTTAGCCTATAACTTTAAATGTGTAGCCTAAATTGGTATGGAACCAATTGGAGGTGAAACTAGGCACAAAATGTGCCAACTTTCATTGAGAAACCATACCAAAATTCTGCTTGCAAGGTGACCTAAGAAAATGACCAATTCGGATTAGGTGCAATTAGGACCTGAAAAATGACCAATTGGGCAGCAGTGAGTGTTTAGGCCATAACTCACTCAAAACAGGTCCAATTGACCTGAAATTTTAACCATGGATAGTTAAGACCCATACCTACAAGTCTTGTGAAGACACCAAAACCCAGAAATGACCAGAAGCAAGTCAAAAAGCTTGCACAAGTTCGGGTCCAAAAACTGGCCGAACCAGAGTTGACCAAATTGACCAAAAATTGACCTAAAATGGTACCATTTGACCAGCAATAGTATAATGACCATAACTTGGTCTACTTAACTCGGATTGACCTGAAATTTTGCCCCGCGTGCAATAAGACCTAGATCTACAAGTTTGTAGTTTCGACCGAGACCCGAAAACCGAGGGAACTAGATCGTCCGGTTAGGTCAAACCAGTATCCCGGAATCCAGCAATTTGCACTAAAATGCACTAAACAAGGAAATGACTTTGGTAAAACGTACCAAACCTAAAACCCTATCGAATGTGACATATTAACGACACTAAGACCTAATTTACCTAAAACGCAATGAGGGTTGGTATATTAGGTGATTAAGTGAATAATTGAGTTCAGTGCATTATTTACCAAACACCATCGATAGAGACAGTTTAATTTAGCACTGAAACACTTCAAATTGTGTTTCTCAGTTAACAAGGACTCAGCAAAAGGGAAGGAAACACTGAGTCCAGATCAGGGAGACAGTCATCAGAGGTTTGTGCACAACTAGTTTTTAACTGATTTTGTTTTGAATATTTCATATGATTAAATGACATATTTTTCTTATGTATTATGTTTAACAAGCATTGGATTTAATTCAATGATTATTGAAAATTGTTATAGTATGTATGAATTTAGCTTTGTGAAATGGTATTTCCACAAGTATTAAGCATTGTTATGGATTGAATAAATTATGTTTTGGAAAATTGTGATAGAACATGTTTTGAATTGTGATGGTAATTTTCATGGAAAAATGCAAATGTATGATTTGAATTGTGATGAGCATAAAAATTATTGGATATTGGAATTGATTTTGAATCGAATTGTATTGTGATTTATGCTCACTAAAAGGATTGTGATATTGTTTTATATCTCACTATAGATGCTTGACTAGGTGATTACCCGTCTCTCTCATTTGTTGAGAAGACAATGGAGTTAGTTGTGTTTTGATTACCATGGTACGTGCACAGGCTTAGATTTTCCTCTTATTTGAGGTTAGATCTAAGTTTATTTTATCGTTATGGCCCTTGCGGAAGATGCATTATTGTGATGGTACTGTGCACGATGATTTGACCTCCCCGACCATAGGGAGTTAGAATCAGATTCGACCTCCCCGACCATAGGGAGTTAGAATCACATCGAATATGGCCCTTTCGGATTAGTCTTGCATAGTTAGTGAGATAAAGATTGATTTTTGAGATACATAAAGACTTTTGAGATACAATATGATTTTTGAGATACATAATGACTTTTGAGATAAAGATTGATTTTTGAGATACATAATGACTTTTGAGATACAATATGATTTTTGAGATACATAATGACTTTTGAGATACAATATGATATTTGAGATACATAATGATTTTTGAGATACATAATGGCTTTTGAATGGTAAGGAATGGTGATTTTAATTATGCTTTTATGTATAATTGATTTTGTTGGAATTACTTAAATGGATAGTCAAGATATGATAAATTGAATTTTGTGCTCCAAGTCATTTATACAAATGATTTACATTATTGGCAATGAGTATTTTGAGTTGTGAAATTTGATCAGTATTCAGATTCTCAAATTATTTACTGTAAAATTTGTCAATGTATATTGTACTATGTTTTAAATTATAGTTGTGCACCACTGAGTTCACCACTCAGCGATAGCTTTGTATCTTTATCGCAGTAAGAAGAGCATAGAGCAGTAAGTAAATTTCATTGAAGATATATTCGGATAAGCTCCAGGTATATCATAGGTATACCCATGTACATAGGTTTTGATGTAAGCATGTAATAATATGTATGTAAATTATTTGAGCAGTTGTATATAAAACTCTTGTAAAATATTTTGGTATGTAATCAAATGTAAATTATTGTAAATGTAAATTTGGGATTTCAATTATCTGAATAGTTTGTAATATAAATTTTGAGTCTTGAAATGAATGAGATATTTCTTTATGATGGGATTAGTTCGAAAATGAATTGATTATGTATTGAGAATTGAATTGTGAATTGAATTGAAGTTACTGAAGTTGTATTTGAGAAAACATATTGGGAGCATTTTTCTTTTGCAGGATTGAAGAAATGTTTTCTCAAAATACAGCCGGCACTTTGCCGAAATTTTGAAAAAAATTTTATAACACCAGATTTTAATCGATGATTTAAATTGCACGAAATTGTTTTAAAATCCCTTGTAGTATATCTAATGGGTTATCGGTAGGCGAAGTACGGTAATTCATTAGGTGTACTACGGGATCATGTTACATCTTACAGAGGAGTAGGGTGTGACAAGGTGTGGAAGAAACTGATTTTGATGGAATCCTATTCAGAATATACAATGTTGATTCTAATGCAAATCCCCAAAAGGAGATTAGCATATCAGTATAGCTCATCATACTATGTACCATATCCAATAGGGTACGATTTCTCCTTTCAGATACACCATTCAGCTGTGGCGTTCCTGGAGGAGTCAGCTGGGAAACAATGCTTTGCTCTCTCAAGTATTCATCAAATTCAGTACTCAAATATTCACCTCCACAATCTGATCGAAGAGCTTTAATACTCTTTTCTGTTTGATTTTCTACTTCAGATTTAAATTCTTTGAACTTTTCAAAGGATTCATATTTGTATTTCATCAAATACAAATACCCAAACCTTAATTTATCATCAGTAAAGGTAATAAAGTAATGAAAACTACCTCTAGCCATTTCCTTACATGGACCACATACATCACTATGTATTAGCTCCAAAATATTTTCAGCCCTTAGCCGTTGTCCAACAAAGGGCGATCTAGTCATTTTACCCTGAAGGCAAGATTCACAAGTTGGAGTAGGCTCAGAGCCCAATGAGGATAGAATCCCCATTTTCTCCAATTTTGCAATCCTATCTTCTGCAGCATAACATAACCTTAAGTGCCAAATATATTTTGAACTTGAGTTGGTTTTCACAATGGCATTGCATTCATTTAGATCACTTGCATTCATTTCGTGTTTGTCATTATTATCTAAATAATAAAGACCATCATTCATATAACCCGAACCAACATATTTATTTCCAAAATAAATATTGCAAACATCATCTGTGAATTGAAATTCATAGCCATTTCTAGTCAAACTAGATATAGAAATGATGTTCTTAAAAGCATCAGGTACATATAAAATATTATCCAAACACAAAACATGTCTAAACATGTAAAAAGATTTAGATCCTATGGCTAAAGCTTCAATAGTTGAGCCATTGCCAATCCGGACTCTAACATCTTGAGAACGTAAGCTGCTACTATTTGCTAGTTCCTGCATATCATTAGAAATATGAGAACTAGCACCAGCATCTAAAACCCAAGCTATAGATGAACTATGAGTATCATCAGAATCTAAATAACAAGATATGGACATACCTTCCGAAGGTGTATCCTTTTTGTCCTTCAAAGAAGCAAGATACTCTGGGCAGTTCCTTTTCCAGTGCCCATCCTTCTGGGAGTGGAAACACTTTCCTTTGCCTCCATCAGCTTTAGTCTTCCCTTTTTGTTTAGCTATTTTCTTAGAAGGACCAGGAATCTGAGGTTTCTTTTTCTTATTTCCCTTCTTCTTGTTGGACTTTCCAGTAGAAGAAGATGCAATCAAAGCAACCTCTTTTTCTTTATTGCTTGGCATATTCTTTTGGGCAATAACCAGCATGTTGAGTAAACCAGCTAAGGTGCATTCCTATTTAGTCATATGAAAATTTGTCACAAAATTCCCAAAAGACTCAGGAAGGGACTGAAGGATCAAATCCGTCTGTAGTTGCAAATCCATGTTGAAGTCAAGATGTTCCAACTGCTCAATCAGTCGAATCATCTTGTGGACATGATCCCCAACATTCTGTCCCTCAAACATCCTCATGCAGAACAGCTGCCTAGATATCTTATACCTAGCATTCCTGCTGTGCTCACCATATAACTCTTGTAGGTGAAGGAGGATCTCACTCGCACTCTGCATGTTCTCATGCTACTTCTATAACTCATTAGTCATGGAAGCAAGCATGTAACACTTGGCTCTCATATCATGCTCCTTCCACTTGTCCAAAGTTTCATGTTCCTCTGGAGTGGCCTCTGGAGGTAAGGGACCAGGAACATTTAAGTCTAGAACATATCCTATATGTTTAAGGTTCAGGACAAGTTTCAAATTTCTTAGCCAATCAGAGAGATTAGGTCCTGTCAACCTATTGCGATCAAGTATGCTTGCAAGGATATTGGATGGTGGTAGTTGTTCTGTGCTCATTATTATTAGAAAATTAACTGCAGAAAATAACCAGATTAATTAGTAAATGTATCACGTAATTAACCAAAATGATTATGGTCTTTTAATCAAATTGGTCCTCCCACTAACTTAGCGAATCCTACACTTCCAAAGTAGAAAACGGAAATCCTAGTTGGATGGATTTCTAGTGGGTGATTGAATTCTTATAATTCTATTGATCATCCTCAGGTACATCCATTATTGGAATTACAATAAACTATAAGTAAGCAACTCCTTGCCCATCACATCTCATGTGAGGTTCAATCCTTTACCTAGCCCCTAATGCTCAAAATCTCAGGTACATCCATTATTGACTTATCTTGCATTAGTTAATTTGATCCCATTGAGCCAGTAATTATGCAAATAATTTTAATGTCCTCAGGTACATCCAATATTGGCCACCAAACCATTTGCATATTTACAACATCTCATGCTTAACAATTATTCTTAAGAAAATCTCTTAAATTAATTGCATCATATGCAATAATTGCCTCAATGGGGGGCCCATGTTATAATTACTTTAATTATAGCATTTCCAACTTAATCATTTATTTGGAAGATTTTATGGTCATCCTAATTACTATTAAGGTCTCACTTTGCACATTATCCATTTAGCATGCATATATCACATACTGTATACATACACATACATCTCATGCATTCATGGACAATAAATAAATATGGTATGATCATGGACTTTCTAAGGGATTCAATTTTGAGCCACCAAGAATTGAATCAGGGCATTCCTAGGTGCATTTCATTCATTCATTTTACAAGAGTTACTGAAGGAGTACATAATCAACACTTGATCTTGAATTCCTCCCACTGGTCCCACCAATACTCTTGACGTCCTTAAACTTCTTGCAATCCAATATTACATAATAATCCTTGGCATACCAAGGCGAATTTACAAGAACTTAAATAAATGAAATTACAACCCAAAATTATTACAAACTTAATAATACATGCCCAAAATAAATTAAAATAAATTAATTAATTTACAATCCCAAAGAAACATAAAAGAAATAAATCCAATCACATTGGTCTTTTATAGTCTATGATCATCCATCATGCATATCACCATTTAACAATTAAATAAAACATACATACTTAAACTAAATTGAATATCTCATATTCAACTTAAAAATCCAGATTTGAATATGATTCAAATAAATTTAAAAATTCAGATTTGAATCTCATTCAAACAAATTTAAAAATTCAGATTTGAATCACATTCAAACAATCTTAAAAATTCAGGTAAAATTTAGGTTTGAATCACATTCAAACAATTTTTAAAAAATCAGATTTGAATCACATTCAAACAATTTTTAAAAATTCAGATATGAATATTATTCAAACAACTTTAAAAAATCAGATTTCAATATGATTCAAACAACTTTAAAAATTTAGATTTGAATCACATACAAACAACTTTTAAAATTCAGATTTGAATCACATTCAAACAATTTTTAAAATTCTTATTTGAATCAAAATTTAATTGTGTGATTAAAACTACTAATTAAACACTTTAATTAGTCATAGGAAAGGCCTTAGATCATACAACAATTACAGAATTAAAAAGCCAAACCTTGCACCACCCATGAAGCCACAAACTTTGCGCACCAAGTTGGTGTTCTTCAATCATGCCGCCACATATCCATTGCAACCAGCAATGGATCTATATCTCATGATCAAAACACACAATTAAATCATATAATAAAAAATCTAAATGGCAAATATAGTGGCTCTGATACCAATTGAAGGAGCGGAAGCATGAAAAACAAAAGTTTATACCATTGAATTCAAAAAATTTTCACCTAGGGTCACATGCATCATGCAAGATTTATTTTTATCTATTTGATTTTAATGATAAACAACATATTAAAACTCTTTTAATATGTTTTTGGATCTGTATTTGCCATTTAAGATTTTAAAATTAATCAGATTAATTTTAGAATCCTAGATTAAATCAAGAACAAACACACTAATCTCTTGATGCACTGCAGTGTATTTGCGCCTTTGAGATTTGTCTTCAGGACACCAGATGTTGTCCCTCTAGCTCGTTCACACCAAGAACACCTATGGCAGCCCTTGAACAGCTTGTAAAGCTTTTTCTATTATTTAGAAAATCAAGTTCTGCCATTTAAGAGATTAAAGATGTAAACAGGACACTAAAAACAATTTCTAGTATTTTTAATTCAAGAGATTGTTTGCTAATCTCTTGGAATGAATGAGAGATGAAGAATAAAAGAAGGGAAAGGCAGCCAACGGGTGGCGGCACCTTTTGGAGCAGTAGCTTGTGTGTTTTATTTTTTCATAACAACATTTATATAGCTAGGTCACCACTTAAACCCTTACCACATGTCACCCTTTGATTGGTTCTAGGTTTAATTGATCTAATCACATTGTGCCAAGTGTCAAACCTATATTTAATCTTTATTTTAATCATCTTACATGATTAAAAGACATTTGCAAGCTTATGTGTAATGCCATGTGTCACCATCTCATGGTGCCACATGTCATCCTGTGAAATGCCCAAAATGCCCTTGTGTCTTAATTTTGAGTTCTCAACCCAAAATAATTATTTCTCTTTTTCTAATCAATTTATATCAAATATAAATCAATTAATTAATCTTTATTAATTAATTTTCTCATTAATTAAATTCATATTTAAACACTTTAAATATAAATTTAATTTATACTATACATCCAATAACCTAGATTTGGTTTCAAGTCATGCTAGGGACTTTGCAATCTAATTGCAAACCAAACCTATTTAATTAATCAATTAAACTCTTTAATTAATTAAATCATATTTAATTAGGTGATAACTTGTTTATGTGTGTCACTTACTAGGCTCATCACTAATTGGCAATGAGACATGATATCAACTCTTAATATCATCAGAACTCTTTCTTACCATAAATGATTTCTCTAAATCATTTTATGCACCTCATAGACCATGGTTAACACCTAGCATAGCATGCCATGACCACCCAATTAGTAATAAGGTTTACCTTAAATGAACCTATAATCATATGTTACCATGCACTAGAATCTCTCTGTTACAAAATCCCAACTCAAGCTGGAGTCATGGTTTATGTCAAACTCCATTTGCTATGAATATTATGTTCTCTTTTAATTCCAACTCTTGATTAAAAAGATTTTCTTATCAGAAACTCTTTTCTGATTAAATCTATCTGTCCTGGCCAGGAACTTGAAACATCAAGAACAATTAAATGAATATAGGATTTTATCCCTATTTACTTAGAGGAACAAATTTCATCTTGATGAAGACCTACCTCCATATATAACTAGTAGGAGCCAACACATGCCCATATACCCATACACAGTACAAGTATGAAAGCAGTATCAAACTCAAACCACCTATATACAAGATAACTGTGTTATCTCAGGTCTAAAGATTATATGCACTGATATGATTTATGACAATGCATTGACAAGACTAAACTCCATGTGCTTGTCATAAGTATCATTGGTTCGGCCTACTTATCATTTATAAGTGCCTATCATGTTTGTTATATGGCATGAGACTCACCATTCCATCTTATTTATATCTCATATAAATAAATTGGGAACAAAAATGAATACAATCTTTCTAGATAAGTCATGTCCTTATTATGAAGTATCCTCGATTGTAAACCTATTTATGATACTTTGTGCTAGAAATACTGTCACTCATATTCTTAACAACTTAAGAATAGAATTTCTAACAAAATATCAATGGATCTTTTCTATTACACATAAATATATTATGTAAACGGAAAAAGTGGAAATGCCTTTTATTAATAAAATTATGTACAAGATACATACTAAATGATATGCTCTAGGGTATACTACTAACATACACATAGCTCATCCTCATTTTTTATAAAACCAAATGACTTAATGGCTTTATCAAAACGGATGTTCCAACTCCTCGAAGCTTGTTTCAACTCATAAATGGATCGCTTTAGCTTGCATACTTTGGAACCATCTTGGGATTCAAAACCCCTAGGTTGTTCCATGAAGATGTTTTCTTCAATTTATCCATTGAGAAAAGCTGTTTTGACATTCATCTGCCAAATCTCATAATCATAGTATGCAGCTATTGCTAATAGAATCCTAATTGATTTAAGCATGGCAACAGGCAAGAAAGTCTCCTTATAGTTGATTCCTTACCTTTGGCGAAACCCTTTCGCTACTAGCCTTACTTTATAGGTCTCTACCTTTCTGTCAGAACCAATTTTCTTCTTGAAAACCCATTTATTCCCTATAGGTACAATACCTTCAGGTGGGTCAACAAGATCCCAAACTTGATTCTTATACATGGAATCAATCTCGGATTTCATAGCATCAATCCATTTTGAAGAGTCTATATTTGATATAGCTTCTTCATAGGTAAGTGGATCATCTCTATGATTTACTTCTTCATGAGTAAACAACTCTTGTTCTTCTTCATGAAGGAAATGATATCTCATTGGTGGGTGAGATTCCCTGGTTGATCAACAAGGAACAATTGTAGATGTTTCATCAATAGGTGTAGGTTGACTAGATGGATCTATATCCATCTGATCTGTTGGTTAGTCAGAATTCTCCAATTCTAACTCTATTTGCCTTCCTTTGCCTCCTTCTTGAACAAACTGTTGTTCAAGAAATGTGGCATCTCTACTTATCACAACCTTTTGTGATGTAGGAAAATAAAAATAATATCTAAAACTATCTTTTGGATATCTAACAAATTGACCCTTTTTTTATCTAGTTTCCAATTTATTAATGTTCAGCTTTTTGATATAAACTGGACAACCCCAAATCTTAACATGCTTAAGACTTAGTTTTCTTCCATGCCATATCTCATAAGGTGTGGAAGATACTGATTTTCATGGAATTCTATTCAGAATATGCAAAGTTGATTCTAATGCAAATCCCCAAAAGGAGATTGGCATATCAGTATAGCTCATCATACTATGTACCATATCCAATAGGGTATGATTTCTCCTTTCAGATACACCATTCAGCTGTGGTGTTCCTGGAGGAGTCAGCTGGGAAACAATGCCATGCTCTCTCAAGTATTCATCAAATTTAGTACTCAAGTATTCACCTCCACGATTTGATCGAAGAGCTTTAATACTTTTTCCTGTCTGATTTTCTACTTCAGATTTAGTTTCTTTAAACATTTCAAAGGATTCATGTTTGTATTTCATCAAATATAAATACCCAAACCTTGATTTATCATCAGTAAAGATAATAAAGTAATGAAAACCGCCTCTAGCCATTTCCTTAAATGGACCACATACATCACTATGTATTAGTTCCAAAATATTTTCAGCTCTTAACCCTTGTCTAACAAAGGGTGATCTAGTCATTTTGCCCTGAAGGCAGGATTCAGAAGTTGGAGTAGGCTCAGAGCCCAATGAGGATAAAATCCCCATTTTCTCCAGTTTTGCAATCTTATCTTCTGCAACATGACATAATCTTAAGTGCCAAATATATTTTGAACTTGAGTTAATTTTCATCATGGTATTGCATTCTTTTAGATTGCTATACACTAGGCAGTTCCCTTTCCAGTGCCCATCTTGCTTCCAGTGGAAACACTTTCCTTTGCCTTCATCAGCTTTAGTCTTCCCTTTCTGTTTAGCAATTTTCTTGGAAGGACTAGGAATCTGAGGTTTCTTTTTCTTATTGCCCTTCTTTTTGGTTGACTTTCTAGTAGAAGAAGATGTAATGAAAGCTACCTCTTTTCCTTTATTGCTCGACATATTCTTTTGTGCAATAACCAGCATGCTGAGTAAACTAGCCAAGGTGCATTCCTGTTTAGTCATATGAAAATTTGTTACAAAATTCCCAAATGACTCAGGAAGCGACTGAAGGATCAAATCTGTTTGCAGTTGGAAATCCATATTAAAGTCAAGATGTTCCAGCTGCTCAATTAGCCGAATCATCTTGTGGACATGATCCCCAACATTTTGTCCCTCAGACATCCTCATGCGAAATAGCTGTCTAGATATCTCATACCTAGCATTCTTGTTGTGCTCACCATACAACTCTTGTAGGTGAAGGAGGATCTCACTCGCACTCTACATGTTCTCATGCTGCTTCTGTAACTCATTACTCATAGAAGCAAGCATGTAACACTTGGCTGTCATATCATGCTCCTTCCACTTGTCCAAAGTTTCATGTTCCTCTTGAATGGCCTCTGGAGGTAAGGGACTAGGAACATTTGAGTCTAGAACATATCCTCTATGTTCAAGGTTCAGGACAAGTTTCAAATTTCTTAGCCAATCAGATAGATTAGGTCCTGTCAACCTATTGCAATCAAGTATGCTTGCAAGGATATTGGATGGTGGTGGTTGTGGTGTGCTCATTTTTATCAGAAAATTAACTGCAGAAAATAACCAGATTAATTAGTAAATGTATCTTGAGTGGCCTCTGGAGGTAAGGGACCAGGAATATTTGAGTCTAGAATATATCCTATATGTTCAAGGTTCAGGACAAGTTTCAAATTTCTTAGCCAATCAGATAAATTAGGTCCTGTCAACCTATTGCAATCAAGTATGCTTGTAAGGATATTAGATGGTGGTGGTTGTGGTGTGCTCATTATTATCAGAAAATTAACTGTAGAAAATAACCAGATTAATTAGTAAATGTATCATGTAATTAACCAAAATGATTATGGTCTTTTAATCAAATTGGTCATTCCACTAACTTAGCGAATCCTACACTTCCAAAGTAGAAAAAGGAAATCCTAGTTGGATGGATTTTTAGTGGGTCATTGAATTCTTATAATCCTATTGATCATCCTCAGGTACATCCATTATTAGAATTACAATAAACTATAAGTAAGCAACTCTTTGCCCATCACATCTCATGTGAGGTTCAATCCTTTACCTGGCCCCTAATGCTCAAAATCTCAAGCACATCCTGTAACGATCGGGAACTAGCCACTAGAGGAATTGTCCGCTTTGGCCATAAGCCTCACAGTTTTGTCCCATAGGTGGAATGGAGAACTTCCCAGGAGGTCACCCATCCTAGGATTTCTCTCAAATGAGTACGTTTAACCCTGGAGTTCTTCCAACTCTCCAGGCCATTCCACCAAAAGGCGCCTCTAGAGATTAGTTCCCCCATCTTATATATCATTACTTTTGAGCCCAAGACCATCTCCGTGCTTTGCCGATGTGGGAGGAAGCACGGAGATGGTCTTGGGCTCAAAAGTAATGATATATAAGATGGGCGAACTAATCACTAGAGGCGCCTTTTGGTGGAATGGCCTGGAGAGTTGGAAGAACTCCAGGGTTAAACGTGCTCGTTTGAGAGAAATCCTAGGATGGGTGACCTCCTGGGAAGTTCTCCATTCCACCAATGGGACAAAACCGTGAGGCTTATGGCCAAAGCGGACAATTCCTCTAGTGGCTGGTTCCCGATCGTTACAATTGGTATCAGAGCCGCTCGCGTGTCCTCTTGAGTAATGGTGGGGCAAACCTCAGCAAGGACGCTGAGTCCCGAAAGGGGGGGAGAATGGTCCCTTAGGCAAATCCCACATCGGCAAAGCACGGAGATGGTCTTGGGCTCAAAAGTAATGATATATAAGATGGGGGAACTAATCACTAGAGACGCCTTTTGGTGGAATGGCCTGGAGAGTTGGAAGAACTCCAGGGTTAAACGTGCTCGTTTGAGAGAAATCCTAGGATGGGTGACCTCCTGGGAAGTTCTTCATTCCACCTATGGGACAAAATCGTGAGGCTTATGGCCAAAGCGGACAATTCCTCTAGTGGCTGGTTCCCGATCGTTACACATCCATTATTGACATATCTTGCGTTAGTTAAGTTGATCCCATTGAGCCAGTAAACATGTAAATAATTTTAATGTCCTCAGGTACATCCAATATTGGCCACCGAACCATTTACATATTTACAACATCTCATGCTTAACAATTATTCTTAAGAAAATCTCTTAAATTAATTGCATCATATGCAAGTATTTAAAATTTCTTAAAATAATTGCCTCAATGGAGGGCCGATGTTATAATTACTTTAATTATACCATTTCCAACTTAATCATTTGTTTGGAAGATTTTGTGGTCGTCCTAATTACTATTAAGGTCTCACTTTGCACAGTATCCAGTTAGCATGCATATATCATATACTTGCATACATTCCCATACATCTCATGCATTCATGGATAATAAATATGGCACGATCATGGACTGTAACACCCCTCACCCGTCTACAGTATAGCCGAGCAAGGCGTGCTACACGGCGTGCCGGAACACCTAGTCTGTGATTATTTCATTTCTTGAACTCAATTTGATTTTAAGAAGTCTTTTATGTAATATTCATATCATGCTGATACTATTGTCATACTTTGATAAAATCAGTGTTTCAAGATTGGTAATAAAAATTTGGCAAGGTGCCGTCTATATTTAGGACAAACTGTCCTTCCAAACCTGTTGAAAACAGTTTAATATGATGATATCAAAATCTCAAATATTTCACAGTCTCTATTTCTTAGTAAAGTCAATAGACTTTTACAGTCATTAAACAGTTCCATAATACAATCCATAATAATTTAAATATATATAGAAAATCTCCATGTCATTTAATATGTACAAAATATTACAAACTTTAGAGCTTTCATAACATTATAAAATACAAGGCTGAATTTCAAATATACAATAAAAGTACAAAATACAAGATATCCTAAGTCCTACCATGTATGCAATGCAATGCAGATGACTCCAGATCTGATGTCTCACCCAGTCGTAGGTCTGCTGGGCTCCCCAGCTGTATCTCCAATACCTATGCATTACAAAAGCAACGCGCTAAGCAATTTTGCTTAGTGGTGTCAAATATAAAGAAATATACACTAAAATAAAATAAATAAAGTGTTTACAAATTTTTGGTGATGCTGTATGTCAGTAGACTGTATTTAGGTATTTGAATTTAATAGTACTTGAATTACTGCCTGTGTAGCCTATATACTGACCAGACTGGATAAACGGATATACTGGCACTGGGTACCTAGTACCTCGGGCCATCACACCATCGTTCACAAAGTGTCTCCCGGTGTGCAAATAGTGTGGCTAAAAAGCCATATAGTCAATCTGGCGATAAGCCAAAAATAAATACACAATATATATAGCCGTAGGCTATTAAAGTCACAAAGGCATGCATAATAAGTCAGAAACACAGTATGGCATAAAGCCATTTACAGAACAGCTGTCAGAATCCTATTGGCATGCCAACCTATCCATACTAGTCAACTAGGTAAACTAGGGCATATTATTAATTAATTGTTTAATTCTTCAATTTTTGGAGTTTACTAACTATTATATAATTCACAAGTTAATGCATATGTTGACCTTTTTAGGTAATATGAATAAGTTGTTTCTAGCATCAATATGTCACAATTTATATCTCAATATGCTGCCAATATAGTGCAATTTACCATTTTTACAAGTTGGCATTCATTGCCAAAATGCTTCAAGCATCATTGTATGCAAAATGTCAAATTCTCAATTTTTGTGTGCTAGATTGGTCTAGCTTAAAGTCCTATTTCCCTTGATTTTTAGCTTCTGGTCAAGGAAGAAAAATTGTAGCTCTATGTCTTATTGCACGCGGGGCAAAATTTCAGGTCATTCTGAGTTGTATAGACCAAGATATGGTCAATTTACTAAAGCTGGACAGATTGCACCTTTAGTGCAAAATTTGGTCAATTTTAGGTCAGTTTTGGTTCGCCAGTTTTTGTACCCGAACTTGTGCAAGCCATTTGACTTGGTTCTGGCCATTTCTGGGCTTTGGTGTCTCATAAGAATTGTAGATCTATGTCTAAACTAACCATGGTAAAAATTTCAGGTCAATTGGACCTGTTTTGAGTGAGTTATGGTCATCCAATGGACTACTGTTCATATGGTCAAAAATCTGGGTTGCAAGGTTGCTAATCTGGATTTGGTCATTTTTCAGGTTAGTTTCTAGGCAGAATTTTGGCAACATTTCCACATGAAAGTTGGCCTATTTGGTGTCTAGTTTCACCCCCTATTGGCCTCATACCAATTGGTTTCATAGTTTGGCACTTATGGCCTAATTTATGTACTGCCTTCACACACAACCTGCACAAAGCACATACACTTCCAATTTGATATTCCTTCTCCTCCTCATTTCTTCAATATTCAATCAATAACACTTCCATATATATATTGTACACAATTCCAGCAACAATTTTGGGCAGAATATTTAAGTGCTCAATGCACACAATTCACCATTAAGTTCAACATTTACTTCCACCAAAATTTAAAATATCTCAATGTCAATATTATACATACACTTCAACATAATCATACTTCAATATCACTTACACTTACTGCCCACAATTTAACCTTAGCATATTTCATTAATAACTACATGTTCACACACAAATTCATGCTATTAGGGGCTGCCAAATATGGCAGTTTGCTCAAGGCATCAAAGTTCCATTTCACACCCTTAATTCAAACACTACATGCATATACTTATATACAAACTTACTACAACTTTCATTTAAATTAATCAACCTTCATTTCCATTCATTAGAAGTAAAAATAACTCAAGCTCAACAAAGGTTCATGGCTGCCAAAAATGGACAAGTCCATTTCTCACTATTTCTTTCATTTCTCTTCACCAAAATACTCACCTCAAACTAAACACAAGGTTTACTAAAGCAAGGGAGAGGTTTTGGACACTTATCACTTTTGAAACTTATCAAAACTTCACCAAATCTTGCTTTTCTTGTTGCCAATATCTTCCCCAAGGTGAATAGGCAAGCTTTAATGAAGGAAAGAAGTGGAAATGATGGCTTGATCATGCACCCATGGAGGTTGCATGTGGGGTGGCCATGGTGATTTCCATGGTGGAATTCATTTCGGCAAAGTAAAATGGAATGATGAAGAAGATGATGGTGAGTGCTATCTGCTGTCCCAAGGCTATGATAAGGGTCCCAATATCCAAGTTAGTGGAGCACTAACTTGGATTTTAATGTTAATTATTCAAAGTTTCATAAATTGGATTTTATCCCCCATTTCTTTCACTATTCTTATAATGTATCACAATTTAATTTTTCATGACATTTTCTAAGTATAATATCATTTATTTTGAATGGAGATTGAGGTCAAAAGGCAACACTATATGTCAAATGACCAAAATACCCCACTTCGGGTTATATTCCCGATTTTTCGGTAAAACCGATTTTTGTCTGTTTCTCTATTTTTCATTTTTCTTTGTACTAATCTATTAATTTTTCTTTAATATTTCTAGTGTCAATTACATTTCAATAAATCTTTATTTATGTCTCAAAATTAAATTCAGAGGG
Organism: Hevea brasiliensis; assembly: GCF_030052815.1. NCBI lineage: Eukaryota > Viridiplantae > Streptophyta > Magnoliopsida > Malpighiales > Euphorbiaceae > Hevea > Hevea brasiliensis. The sequence continues at coordinate 79,671,814 of NC_079495.1, read as the reverse complement.
TTCCCCATGGTCCTGGGGTTGGCAACGGCCTTCCCAGAGCAGTCACCCATCGCTGCGATGCCGGCTCGTTTAACTTAGCATTATTTTCTCTCTTTCATTTTTGTTTGATTTTTCTTGTATTTTCTTTTTATTTATTTCATCATTATATGTCTGTTCACTATCACCGAAGTGTAGTTCTAGACATCCTGACTTGCCTGGACTGTTATTTGACTACTGGAGCAATAGAACGTACAAAACACGTATAGGGAGGATGTTACATGGACTTTCTAAGGGATTCAATTCTGAGCTACCAAGAATTGAATCAGGGCATTTCTAGGTGCATTTCATTCATTCATATTATAGGATTTGCTGAAGGAGTACATAATCAACACCTGATCTTGAATTCCTCCCACTATTCCCACTAATGCTCTTGACCTCCTTGATCTTCTTGCAATCCAATTACATAGTAATCCTTGGCATACCAAGGCGAATTTACAAGAACCAAATAAATGAAATTACAACTCGAAAAATATTAAAACCTTTATAATACATGCCCAAAATAAATTAAAATAAATTAATTAATTTACAACCCAAAAAAAACATAAAAGAAATAAATCCAATCACATTGATCTTTTATTATCCGTAATCATCCATCATGCATATCACTATTTAATAATTAAATAAAACATACATACTTAAATTAAATTGAATATCTCATATTCAACTTAAAAATCCATATTTGAATCACATTCAAACAAATTTAAAAATTCAGAATTGAATCACATTCAAACAAATTTAAAAAATTCAGATTTGAATCACATTCAAACAAATTTAAAAATTCAGATTTCAATCAAAATTTAATTGTGTGATTAAAATTCCTAATTAAACACTATAATTAGGCATGGGCCTAATTATGGGCCTTGAAAAAAAGCTCACATTCAAGCCCAAACAGCTATGCGCACCCTAGGTTTGCACAACCATGGAAGCCGTCACCTATGGTGACTACAAACAAGCATGCTGCCACCTTTGTTGGTCCAACCAGCAATGAAACAATCATCTCATGATCAAATCACACAATTAAATCATATAATCAACAATCTAAATGGCAAATATAGTGGCTCTAATACTAATTGAAGGAGCGGAAGCATGAAAAATATAAGTTTAGATCATTGAATTTAAAATTTTTCTTCTAGGGTCTCATGCATCATGCAAGATTCATTATTTATCTATTTGATTTCAATGATAAACAGCATATTAAAACACTTTTAATATATTTTTGGATCTACATTTGCCATTTTAGATTTTAGAATTAACAGATTAATTTATTAGAACCCTAGATTAAATCACGAATAAGTGCGCTAACCTTTTGATGCATTCTAGTTGTGTTTGGTACCTTTGGGATGCGCCTAGGACACCAGATGTTGTCTCTCTAGCTTGTCTACACTAAGATCACCAATAGCAGCCCCTTGAACAGCTTCTCAAGCCTTTCCAATTAACTAGAAAATCAGGTTTTTCCTTTAGAGATGTTATAGATGCATACAGGACACTAGAAATGATTTTTAGTATTTTTAATTCAAGAGAATGTTGGCAATTCTCTTTGAATTGATGAAAGATGAAGAAGAAAAGAGGAAGAGCACTCCAAGGGTGGCGGCACATATGAAAGAATAGCAGCTTGTAATTTTTCTTTTTATCCTTTCTGTAATGGCCCGGCCCACTAGTGATATTGTCCGCTCTGGGGGTTTTAAAACGTGTCACTAGGGGTTACGAACCGCCAACTTATAAACCCAGCATCTCTCCCATGTTTTGCCGATGTGGGATTTACCTAGGGTGTTACAATCCACCCCCCTTATGGGACTCAGCGTCCTAGCTGAGGTTTGCCCCACCATCGCTCATGGTTACATACGGAATGGCTCTGATACCACAAATGTAATGGCCCGATCCACTAGTGATATTGTCCGCTCTAGGCCGAAGCCCTCACGGTTTTAAAACGCGTCACTAGAGGTTACGAACCACCAACTTATAAACCTAGTATCTCTCCCGTGTTTTGCCGATGTGGGATTTGCCTAGGGTGTTACACTTTCCCTTATATAGTTAGGTCACCACTTAAAACCCTTGCCAAATGTCACCTTCTGATTGGCTCTTAGTTTAATTGACCCAATCACATTGTGCCAAGTATCAAACCTAGATTTAATCTTGACTTTGATCATCTTACATTATTAAAAGACAATTGGCAAGCTTACGTGTAGTGCCATGAGTCACCATCTCATGGTGCCACATGTCATCCTGTGAAATGACCAAAATACCCTTGTGTCTAAATTTTGAGTTCTCAACCCAAAATAATTATTTCTCTTCTTCTAATCAATTTATATCAAATATAAATTAATTAATTAATCTCTATTAATTAATTTCTCATAATTATATTCATATTTAAATACTTTAAATATAAATTTAACTTATACTTACATCTAATAACTTAGAATTGGTTTCAAGCCATGCTAGGGACTTTGCAATCTAATTGCAAACCATGCTAGGGACTTTGCAATCTAATTGCAAACCAAACCTATTTAATTAATCAATTAAACTCTTTAACTAATCAATTAAATCACTTTTAATTTGGTGATTACTTGTGTATGTGTGCGACTCACTAGGCTCATCACTAATTGGCAATGAGATATGATATCAACTCTTGATATCATCAGAACTCTTTCTTACCATAAATGATTTCTCTAAGTCATTTTAGGCACCTCATGGGCTATGATTAACACCTAGCATAGCATGCCATAGTCACCCAACTAGCAATAAGGTTTACCTTAAATAAACCTATAATCATATGTTACCATGCACTAGAATCTCTTTGTTATAAAATCCCAATTCGAGCTGGAGTCATGGTTTATGTCAAACCCCATTTGCTATGAATATTATGTTCTCTTTTAATTTCAGTTCTTGATTAAAAAGATTTTCTCATCAGAAACTATTTTCTGATTAATCTGATTAAATCTATCTATCCTGGCCAGGAACTTGAAACATCAAGAACAATTAAATGAACGTAGGATTTTATCCCTATTTACTTAGGGTAACAAATTCCATCTTGATCAACACTTACCTCCATATATAACTAGTAGGAGCCAACACATGCCCTTATACCCATACACAGTACAAGTATGAAAGCAGTATCAAACTCAAACCACCTATATATAAGATAACTGTGCTATCTCAGGTCTAAAGATTATATGCACTAATATGATTTATGATAATACATTGACAAGAGTAAACTCCATGTGCTTGTCATAAATGTCACTGGTTCGGCCTACTTATCATGCATAAGTGCCTACCATGTTTGTTATATGGCATGAGACTCACCACTCCATCTTATCTATATCTCATATATATACATAGGGAACAAACATGAATACAATATTTCTGGATAAGTCATGTCCTGTGTGAAGTATCCTCGATTGTGAACCAATTTATGATATTTTGTGCTAGAAATACTGTCACTCATATTCTTAATAACTTAAAAATAGAATTTCTAACAAAATATCAATGGACCTTTTCTATTACACATAAATATATTATGTAAATGAAAAAGTGAAAATGCCTTTTATTAATAAACTTGTACAAGATATATACTAAATGGTATGCTCTAGGGCATACTACTAACAGAAAGAGCATGGCATTATTTCACAGCTGACTCCTCCAGAAACGCCACAATTAAATGGTGTATCTGAAAAGAGAAACCATACCTTATTAGATATGGAACATAGCATGATGAGCTATACAGACATGCCAATCTCCTTTTGGAGATTTGTATTAGAATTGGCTTTACATATTCTGAATAGGATTCCATCAAAGTCAGTCTCTTCCACACCTTATGAGATATGGCATGGAATAAAACCAGGTCTTAAGCATGTTAAGATTTGGGGTTGTCCAGCTTACATTAAAAAGCTAAAGACTGACAAATTGGAAACCAAATCAGAAAAGGGTCGATTTGTTAGATATCCAAAAGAAAGTTTTGGATATTATTTTTATTTGCGTTCATCACAAAAGATTATGATAAGCAAAGATACCATATTTCTTGAACAACAATTTATTCAAGAGGGTGGCAAAGGAAGGCAAATAGATTTAGAATTAGAGAATTTTGACCAACCAACAAATCTGATGGATATAGATCCATCTAGCCAACTTGTGCCTGTTGATGAAACATGTGACACCCCTTACCCGACTACAGTGTAGCCGAGCAAGTTATGCTACTCAGTGTGCCGAGCACTCTATTTTATCTTAATTCATTTTTATTCTTCCTTTTGAATATAACTTGTGAAATATAATTTATTTAAGCCATTTATCGAAATTATAATTTATTTGAGGTTCCGAGAATTTTATAGAAAATCCGGCGGAGTACCGGCTAAAAATGGAGAAAACAGTTCTTCGGAACCTGTGAAAAACACTTCCTATGATCATATTTAATCAATCCCAACTCCAATTATCAACAAAGTCTCAGAATAATTTCAGCAATTTCATTTATTTCTCAATCATTCATCTCATGGTACTCATATACAATTCACATTTTGTATCACATCAAGTTACAGCAATTTCTTAACGATTCCTCTATTTGTCATTTCACATCATCATTAGACTCAAATCATAAATAAATTCTCACATGTGATTTATAATCACAAATTACAAGTACTTACATTAATACAAAATTATATTACATTTGTTTCAAATACACATGATAAAATAAGAGTTTAATTACAAAATTTACAAAAATCTCAAAATACAAAATGGGACCTAGTGTCCTACCAATGCACTGTGGATGGTGAGGTGACACGGACGCTATGCAGAACTGTGAATGGCCTTACCCAATTTGTGGTCTACCGGGCCTTCGGTCCAAATCTTCAGTACCTACGCGTTGCAAAAGCGACGCGCTAAGCATAAAGCTTAGTGGTGCCAATAATACAAGAACATATAATATGCAAATAAAAATAATAATTTCCTTGCTATTGTGTTCATAAGAAATGAATAATTACTAACTTATTGTTTAGTCGAGGGCTAATCATGTTTTATGATATTAACTTTTTCATGCATTTCGTTAATTATTTTCTTCATGATCTTGAGCTTCTTTGTATTTTTGTAACCATTCCTGATACTTAATTTTCGTATTTTCTTTAATAATCAGTTCAATCACAGTTACACTTTTCCATGCCCAAGTAACCTATACTGGACGACTGGACTGGATAACGGGTCGTTGGCATTGGACATCGCGGTGCCTCAGGCCGTCATACCATGGGACGCAGAAAGTCAACCATGTATGCAGTCAGTATGGCTAAAAAGCCATGATATCACATAATCGGGCATAAAAGCCATGCATACGGGCATAAAAGCCATGAATACGGGCATAAAAGCCATGAATACGAGCATAAAGCCATGAATACAGGCATAAAGCCTTTCGCAGTACTGCTAAAACAATACCCTATTGGCATGCCAACCTATCCAAACCAATCACATTAGGTCTACTAGGGCATTTTGCACTTTTAAGTTTCATAATTTTTGAATTTCAAGTCTTGGTGTCACTATTCACTTCATTGGTCAACAAAAAGTTGACTTTTGCATAGAAAATAGTTGCATTGGTTTTAACACTTCCAATGTACCACATTTTGCATTTAAAACTTGTTGGCATTAAGCATTAATACCATTTCTAAGCTTAAACCAAGAGAAGCAAAATTTTCAATTTTTGAAACTTAACTTTACTATTCCATTAAGCACTGTTGCAGTGGGAATTTGAGGAAATGGTAAACATGAAAGTTGTTTCTTATTTTGTGTAGTTAAATTTTTTTTTTTGAATCACTCCATTTGGAGTTTTGTAGCTCAAGTTATGGCCAAACTAAGTTTACTGTTCACGTGCACTGTTCATGCTGAGATTTTGGGTCTGGCAGATTTTTGGTCCAACTTTGGTCAGTAATTTGGTCAAGTTAAGTTCATAATTTGGTCTAACTTTCTTCATATGAAATGTTCTACCATACCTTTGGTTTCCATCGGTTCAAGAATCGCCTAAATCCGAGTTTTCTAGAGAGAGTTATAGCCATCCAAACATTACTGCTCAAGTGAAAATCTGCAGAGTTGCAGGTTTGATAACTTAACTTTGCCCAATAATTTGAATGGGTTAATGGCATAATTTGGGGTGATGTTCTTCATGAAAGTTGTTTTTCTATGTCTTAACTTGTTTCTGTAAAAATTTCAGGTCAATTGACCATATCTACAGTGAGTTATGGCCAAATGAACAGTTACTATTCATTTGGTCATTTCTGCAGGTGCTGTTGCAGGGCATCCGGATTGGGGCCAACTTTTGGTCCTCTTGCTTTGGTCTTTTGGGCATGGTTTCTTCAGAAAAAATGTGCCATTATAAGCCTAGTTTCATGTCCAATTGGCCAAACACCAATTGGACCAACACAGCCCAAGATATGGCAGTCCAAGTGGACTGAAATTTCAGTCACCCTGCTGCACTCACAAGGCAGCCTGCACATTCATTTAGCCATGCTATATTTCAGTCCAAATTATGGTCAACTTACCTAAAATGGTCACTAATTGACCATTAAAATGTTCTCTAACAATTTCCTAAGCCAAGTCAAATTTTCACTTCTCAAAACCCTAGTTTCAAATTTCAAAACTTAATCAATTAAATTCCTATCACTTCTCATGCATATAACCTCATCAATCATCATCTCTAATCATGTATATATGCAGGAATTCATCAAACCTCATAAGGTTCCCAAGGTTGCTGAATTAGGGATGTTTAATTCCTTAACTAATTCTTTCAATTTCTTGAATTTCCCACTTAATTTGGCATGCATACTACACCTAAAATTGTAAGAAAAGGTTTTAGTGCACTAACCTTGAATAGGGCAGAATTTCCCAACTCAAAACTTCACTTTCTTTCCTCTTCTTGGCTGCCAAAAGCTTCCCCAAGAGATATGGTCAAGTTTTAATGAAAGGGGTTAGGGTTTAGTAGTGTAAACAAAGTAAGAATCAAGCTTTTTGGTTGAACATCAATGGAGGGAGGAGAGAGAGAAATTTCGGCTTGTAAGAGGGAAGAGGATGGCTGATATATTTTTTATTTAGTTTGGTCTCAATTTGTCTCTTTTATTAGTTATTTAATTGGTTGTTTAAGGGTAATTGGTTAGAGTTCTTAATGACATCACCATGATGTCATAAATAGGTATTTTCCTCATTTTCTTTTCTTTTCTTCACTACTTACCTTCAATTTAATTTCTAGTAATGTTTATTCATATTTTATGTCATATTAATTATTTACTTAACTGAACAAGTTGGTCAAAAATCACCTCTGAAGGAGAAATGACCAAAATGCCCTCCGTTTGGCTTAACGGGTCAAAATTATCTGTACCGATTGAAAAATTTTTCTAAATATTTTCTTGGCATTCTAATGCCATAGGAACCTCAATGACCCTTCTCTGGAGTCCCAAAAATTATTTTATAATTTTTCCCCCGGGTCTAGGGCTCCTCGTTGCGAGAACCGCAACTTCCCTCTGGGTTACCCATCGCTTGGGCACCGGCTCATTTGACTTAGTTGCATTTTATTTCTAAAATTTTTACTAAATTTTTCTTAGTAATATTTGAGTTAATTATGGTTCCTGACTTTAGTTTAAATATTTTTCCAGAAGTTCTAGCTGTCCGGACCGACACCGGTCACGAATAAGAGATCTTGGAATTGCTACCGGGAGGATGTTACAACTCTTTCCCTCTTATTTAAATTTCGTCCTCGAAATTTACTCAATGTAAATAGCCAAGGAGCTAATACCTCTTTATTTCTTCACCTTTCCGTGTTATCCTACTTCACTTTCTCCTTAGTCTCAATCCTATCCTCAAACAGTTATGTACTCATCCTTTTTCATCTTAAATACAGTCTCCTTCTCATCTCCATTCGCTATCTCATTGTCTCTTCACTCTCTTATTCCATACCTTAACCTAAAATAAACAGGAAATACAGATCTAAAATAGTGTCACCTCGACTCTTATGAATGTAATGCATGATATGCAATCTATCTAAGTCCAGAAACGCCTAAACCGCGCTCTGATACCACTAAATGTGACACCCCTTACCCGACTACAGTGTAGCCGAGCAAGTTATGCCACTCAGTGTGCCGAGCACTCTATTTTATCTTAATTCATTTTTATTCTTCCTTTTGAATATAACTTGTGAAATATAATTTATTTAAGCCATTTATCGAAATTATAATTTATTTGAGGTTCCGAGAATTTTATAGAAAATCCGGCGGAGTACCGGCTAAAAATGGAGAAAACAGTTCTTCGGAACCTGTGAAAAACACTTCCTATGATCATATTTAATCAATCCCAACTCCAATTATCAACAAAGTCTCAGAATAATTTCAGCAATTTCATTTATTTCTCAATCATTCATCTCATGGTACTCATATACAATTCACATTTTGTATCACATCAAGTTACAACAATTTCTTAACGATTCATCTATTTGTCATTTCACATCATCATTAGACTCAAATCATAAATAAATTCTCACATGTGATTTATAATCACAAATTACAAGTACTTACATTAATACAAAATTATATTACATTTGTTTCAAATACACATGATAAAATAAGAGTTTAATTACAAAATTTACAAAAATCTCAAAATACAAAATGGGACCTAGTGTCCTACCAATGCACTGTGGATGGTGAGGTGACACGGACGCTATGCAGAACTGTGAATGGCCTTACCCAATCTGTGGTCTACCGGGCCGTCGGACAAAATCTTCAGTACCTACGCGTTGCAAAAGCGACGCGCTAAGCATAAAGCTTAGTAGTGCCAATAATACAAGAACATATAATATGCAAATAAAAATAATAATTTCCTTGCTATTGTGTTCATAAGAAATGAATAATTACTAACTTATTGTTTAGTCGAGGGCTAATCATGTTTTATGATATTAACTTCTTCATGCATTTCGTTAATTATTTTCTTCATGATCTTGAGCTTCTTTGTATTTTTGTAATCATTCCTGATACTTAATTTTCGTATTTTCTTTAATAATCAGTTCAATCACAGTTACACTTTTCCATGCCCAAGTAACCTATACTGGACGACTGGACTGGATAACGGGTCGTTGGCACTGGACACCGCGGTGCCTCGGGCCGTCATACCATGGGACGCAGAACGTCAACCATGTATGCAGTCAGTATGGCTAAAAAGCCATGATATCACATAATCGGGCATAAAAGCCATGCATACGGGCATAAAAGCCATGAATACGGGCATAAAAGCCATGAATACGGGCATAAAGCCATGAATACAGGCATAAAGCCTTTCGCAGTACTGCTAAAACAATACCCTATTGGCATGCCAACCTATCCAAACCAATCACATTAGGTCTACTAGGGCATTTTGCACTTTTAAGTTTCACAATTTTTGAATTTCAAGTCTTGGTGTCACTATTCACTTCATTGGTCAACAAAAAGTTGACTTTTGCATAGAAAATAGTTGCATTGGTTTTAACACTTCCAATGTACCACATTTTGCATTTAAAACTTGTTGGCATTAAGCATTAATACCATTTCTAAGCTTAAACCAAGAGAAGCAAATTTTCAATTTTTGAAACTTAACTTTACTATTCCATTAAGCACTGTTGCAGTGGGAATTTGAGGAAATGGTAAACATGAAAGTTGTTTCTTATTTTGTCTAGTTGAATTTCTTTTTTTGAATGACTCCATTTGGAGTTTTGTAGCTCAAGTTATGGCCAAACTAAGTTTTAAAACCGTGAGGGCTTCGGCCCAGAGCGAACAATATCACTAGTGGGCCGGGCCATTACATTTGTGGTATCAGAGCCAGGTTTCAAATGTAATGGCCCGACCCACTAGTGATATTGTCTGCTCTGGGCCGAAGCCCTCACGGTTTTAAAACGCGTCACTGGGGGTTACGAACCACCAACTTATAAACCCAGCATCTCTCCCGTGTTTTGTCGATGTGGGATTTGCCTAGGGTGTTATAGATTGTAATCATATTTGTTCCCAAAGTATTAGTATGAGATATTAATAAGTTAGAGTGGTGAGTCACATGCCACATAAGAAACATGATAGGCACTTATAGATGATAAGTAGGTCGAACCAGTGACGCTTATGACAAGCACGTGGAGTTTACTCTTGTCAATGCATTGTCAGATATCATATCAGTGCATATAATCTTTAGACCTGAGATAACATAGTTATCTTGTATATAAGTGGTTTGAGTTTGATATATGGGCATGTGTTAGCTCCTACTAGTTATATATGGAGATAAGTGTTGATTAAGATGGGATCCGTTACCCTAAGTAAATAGGGATAAAATCCTATGTTCATTTAATTATTCTTGATGATTCAAGTTCCTAGATAAGACAGATAGACTTAGCCAGAAAGGTATTTCTGACAAGAAAGTCTAATTAATCAAGAATTGGAATTAAAAGAGAACAAAAGATTCATAGCAAATGGAGTTTGACATTAACCATGACTCCAGCTATAATTGGGATTTTGTAATGGAAAGATTTTAGTGCATGGTAAAGTTCATTTAAGGTATTCCTTATTACTAATTGGGTGGCCATGACATGCTATGCTAGGTGTTAACCATAGTCTATGAGATGCCTAAAATGATTTAGAGAAATCATTTACGGTAAGAAAGAGTTCTAATAATATTAAGAGTTGATATCATTTCTCATTGCCAATTAGTAATGAGCCTAGTAAGTCACACATATACACAAGTTAATCACCAAGTAAAATATGATTTAATTGATTAATTAAAGATTTTAATTAATTAATTAATTAGGTTTGGTTTGTAATAAGATTGCAAAGTCCCTAGCATGACTTGAAACCAAATCTAGGTTATTGGATGTATAATGTAAATTAAATTTATATTTAAAGAGTTTGAATATGAATTTAATTGTGAAATTAATTAATGGAGATTAATTAATTAATTAATTTATATATGATATAAATCAATTTGAAGAAGAGAAAATTCAATTTTGAGTTGAGAATTCAAAATTATATACTAGGGCAAGATGGTAATTTCACATGGTGACATGTGGCACCATAAGATGATGACACGTGGCACCCATATGATTGAACCACTTGTCTTCTCATGATGGAAGACCATCTTTTCATGATTTAATCAAGCTTTGACACTTGTCTTAATGATATTGAGACAAATAAAAAGGAAGATTAAATCATGGCTTGACATGTGGCACTAATTTATTGGATTTTGTCTCTTCTATATAAATGAAGAAAGAAGAAAAAGACTTTATCTTCTTCCTTTTCTTCTAAGTGGATGGCACACTAGCTCTCTCTCCTCTTCTATTTTCTTCCATTTATAGCTAAGAGAAAGCTTTGTTTTCTCTTGAATCAAAATACTAGAAAGAGTTTCTAGTGCATCCATATCCATTAACCCTCACCAAAGCAAACCCATCTCATTCAAGTGGTTGGCAAACTTTAAGAGAGGTTTGGGATACTAGCATGTAACCCTAGACAAATTTTTGAATACCAACCTTCTAATGGCCCTAAATCCACGCTTCCCTACCTTCATGAACATGAATTTGGGACTTGTGTTCCCATTATATATGACATAACCAAAAATTTAGCATGAATAGTATTGTAAATAGTAACCATAATGACACAATGTGAAGAATCAATGCCAAAAATGTTAATGTGCCCATGTATGCTTAGTTTTATGATTAGTTCGGATGGGTTGGTAAGCCAATAGGGTTCTGACTTGCAATACTGCTTATGGCTCCGTGCCATTTTGTGATTTATGGCTTTTATGGCCATTTTGTGATTTATGGCTTTCGGCCATTTTGTTACTCTTTGATACACTTGGCTTTTATAACCGATTGATGTTATGGCCCTTTAACCATTCCATTGCACACTTGGCAGACATTATGTGACCAATGGTGTGACGGCCCATGTTACTTGATACTCAGTGCTAGTTTATCTGTTTATCCAGTCTAGTCAATTTGTATAGGTTACTTGGGCATTGGAATAAGTCCTTAAAATTTGCTACTAAATAATGAATAGAAAAACCATTAAATTAAATATATTACAAATAACTACCAAAAATATATCCTGTGTGGCATAATATTATAATTTCCTTATTTTTAATTATTTAGTTTATTTTTATATTATTATTGCACTACTAAGTATTATGCTTAGCGTGTCTCTTTTTGCCACGCGTAGGTACTGGAGACCAGGTAGACCTTAGACTGGGAGTTGGAATTTCAAATCTACATAGGGTCCACAGTGTCACCTCATCAGCAGTGCATATTTTGGTAGAATCCACTAGCTTTGTATTTTATTTTTTTGGACTTTATAATTAATTATGGACATGTAATGTAAATTATAAATTTGTACCTTAATTTTGTACATGATGTAAATTAATAATATTTGAAATTTTCCTTTATGAATTGTTCATGAATGATATTATGAATTGGATTAAGAATGGAGATGAAATGTTTATTTGATAAATATGAGATGAAGTTTGAAATTGTGAAAAATTTATATTTTTGAAATTATTGTTGAGATTTTAAACAAGTGAGAAATCATTAAAATGTTAATAAATTAGGGGAAACTTCGTCAGTTTCTCCAATTGAATAATTGAACTTAAATTAACCATATTAAATTTAATTACTAGGAAAAGTAATAAGATAAGATAAGGTGCTCCAGCACAGAATGTAGCACGCCTTGCTTGGCTACACTGTAAACAGGTAAGGGGTATTACATTTAATGGTATTAGAGCACAGTTTAGGCATTTTTAGACCTAGATAGAGTGCATACCATGCATTGTATTTGTGAGAGTTGAGGTGACACTAATGCAGATCTGTTTATCTCTGGTTATTTTGAATAGGATATGGATCCGGCATCGCAGAGAACCATTGAAGAAGAGGTAAAGAGTCATGCTCCACCCATGGCCGAAGCTGGAAGTAGGGAAGCTCCTGCTCCACCAGTATCAGAAGGGCTTGCACAACCCTAACAGGCATTATTTGAGTTGATGACTCCATTTTTCAGACAAATGATGGGGGCAATCCCAACAATCCCGCCACCGTAGCAGCCACCACAGAAGTCCCATTTAGAGAAACTAAGAAAATATGGGGCTGTAGACTTCATGGGAAAAAAAGAAGATGACCCTGCGGCAGTTGAACATTGGCTAGAAAGAACAGAAAGGGTCCTTCAGCAGCTCCACTACATTCCATAGCAGAATTTGGAGGGTGTTGTGTCCCTACTTTAGGAGGATGCTTATCAATGGTGAGACACAGTATCAAGGGAGGTACAACTAGTTCAAATATCCTGGGATTTTTTCCTTGCTGAGTTCAAGAAGAAATACATCAGCAATGTGTATCTGGAGAAAAGAAGAAGAGAATTCATCAGTTTAAGGCAGAGATAGTTGTCAGTGGCATAATATAAATAGGAATTCGTAGGATTAAGCAGATATGAAAGAGAAATAGTCCCTACTGAAGAGGATCGATGTAGGAGATTTGAAGAGGGGCTGAATGATAACATTAAGATGCTCATCACAGCCTTAAGAATCACAAACTTTGTACAGTTTGTTAAGGTTGCACTGATGGTTGAGAGGGTTAGAAATGATGAGCAGAGCAGAAGAGACAGGCAACAAAAAAGGGGTCAGGGTCAAAGGCCCCTAGGCTCAGGGCCATAGTCAAACATAGAGTCAGGGCTAGTCATAGAGGCCTAGATCTCAGTTTACACCTAGGAGAGGCCAGTCCACTCCATTAGTGGGCAGTTCTCTAAGGACAATTTCTACAGTGTGCCCACATTGTCATAAGTGGCACAGAGGTGAGAGTTGGTGATTAACTGGAGGATGTTTCTAGTGTGGGTCTACTGAGTATCAAGTGAGAGATTGGCAACGGAGAAATGTTACAGCTGCTCCAGTACAAGCAGATAGATCCGCCCCTATAGCTCAGAGGTGTAGGAAGCATGGTAAGATAGAGGCAACTAGGAGTTCACAGAGGCCTGCATCAGAATCAGTTGAGAGGTCAAAGGCAAAGGCACTAGCCACGGCATATGCTATGAGAGCACAAGAGGAGCAGGATGCTCTAGATGTCATCAGGAGTACATTTCTACTTTATGACATGCCTGTGCATGCATTAGTGGATCCAGATCCACTCATTCTTACATTTGTATTAAGTTGCCCATGGAAAGGGGAATTCAAGTAAAGGAAAGTGACCAAGATATCCTAGTCACTAACCCATTAGGCCACAGTGTAGTGGTAAATAAAGTGTACAGAGGTTGCCTATTAAGGATTCAGGGGTATGAGTTCTTGGCAGACCTAATTGAATAACCCTTCTACGAGTTTGATGTCATCCTTAGGATGGATTGGTTGTCACATCATCAAGCAATAGTTGATTGTAAATTGAAGAGAATCACTTTGAAAACTCCTGAGAATGAAGAGATCACAGTTGTGGGTGAAAGGATGTAACATCCTCATTTTCGTAGTCCGTACGTCCTACTGTTTCGACGGCTAGTGCCCACCCTGGAAAGTCAGAATATATGGAACTACACTTAATTGACAGTGAGGAAACATAAAATAATGAAATATGTGATGAGAAAAATTAAGAAAAAATAAAAGAGATAAAATGTGACTAAGTTAAATGAGCCAAACCCGTAGCGATGGGTGACCGCACCGGGAAGTTACGGTGCGGACCGTTGACTAGCCCTGGACCATGGGAAACCCTGAAAAATATTTTTGGGACATAATTAAAGGTTTATTGAAGTGTAATTGACATTAGAAATGTCAAAAAAATTTAAGAATTAGTACAAAGAAAAAAACGAAAAATCAAGAAATCTACAAAAATCGGTATTACCGAAAAATAGGGAATGCAACCCGAAGAAGGGCATTTTGGTCATTTGACACCTAGAGTTGCCTTTTGACCTCAATATCCATTAAAAATAAGTGATATTAAAAATGCCATGAAAATAAGATATTTTACACATAATGTGATTAAAGGAATTATGGGGGATTAATTGAAATATTAATAAGTTTAATTATTATAACATTAAACTATACTTAGTGGAGTATATTATATCAATTAACCTAAAGTTAGTGGACCACTATATAAGTACATATGGGACAGATTTCATCACTTGGAAAACCTCATTTTCTTCATTTCAATTCCATGGCCGAATGTGTTTTTTCCAAGCTTCCTCCATGGCCATTCATGCATTAGCTCAAATCTACCATGATTCAAGCCATATTTCTTCAAACTCCCTTCATTAAAAGTGGTCCTCACACTATGGGCAGTATGTGGGCAGCAAAAAGAAAGAGAAATTCCAAGGATTTGTCAAGCTCAAGTTGAGGTTAGTGCTAGTCTTTCATCCCTTGCTTCATTAAACTTTGTTTTAAGGTTGTGATGAATTGAATTGACAAGAATTTGAGAGAAATTGATGATTAATGATGAAGCATGAATTTGGCAGCCATGGATTTTTAAGGAGTTTAATTTGCTTTTACATGTAATTAATGGGTAATGAAGTTGATTAGGCTTATTACATGTATTAGTAGTTTGGTGTTATGTGTATGCTTGAAATGGGTACTTTGAAGTAAGGTTGTCAAGTGTATGTGGAAGATGGAAGCATATGTACAATTGGGCAGCCTTATGGTTCATGGAAGAGTGCTTGATTTCATGAATTTATTTGATGAATTATGGTACTAAGGGATTAATGTAGGTGTATGTAAATTATTATGGGAATTTCATGTATTAGTTAGGTGATTTCATGTGCAAATTATATGAACTTTGACTTTGTGAATTAGTATTGTATTTGGTATATTGAGGACTTGTGTATACTGCTAGAAAGTGACCAAAATAAGATTTATTTGATGACAATTAGAAGTGCTTGTATGTAATTGGATGTTTGGAAGTTGGAGGAATTTTGTTAGAAGTGAAATTGTTTGTGCAATTGAGAATTGGTTGAGGGCAGTGTGCATTTTGAGCCCTAACCTAAATTGTGTGATCCCAATTGGTATGAGGCCAATTGAAGGTAAAACTAGACTCAATAGGGACCAACTTTCATGCAGAAACCTTGCATAAATTCTGTCCAGAAAGTGACTCAAAAAGTGACCAAATTCGGAATAGGTAACTTGACAAATCTAGAATTTGACCATGTAAATAGTAGCTAGTATTTTGGCCATAACTCACTCAAAACAGGTCCAAATGACCTGAAATTTATATCATTGGAAAGCTTAGATATAGGGCTACAACTTTGGTGAAGATCACAGAACCCAAAAATGTCATTTACTAAGTCAAATTGCTTGCACAATTTGAGGTAACAAAACTGTCCATAACCATTACAACCTAGAATTTGACCATATGAATAGTAGTCACTAAAATGACCATAACTCACTCAAAACAGGTCCAAATGACCTGAAATTTATACCATGGAAAGCTTAGACATAGAGCTACAATTCTTATGAAGACACCAAAGCTCAGAAATGACCAGAACAGAGTCAAATTTCTTGCCCAAGTTAGGGTACCAAAACTGCCAGAACTGAATTTGACCTAAAATTGACCAAAATTTGCACTAAAAATGCAATCTCTCCAGTTTTAGTAAATTGACCATATCTTGGTCTATACAACTCAGAATGACCTAAAATCAGTGCCAAAAGTTCAATAAGACATAGAGTTACAATTTTGCTTCTTTGACCAGAAGCTAAAAACCAAGAGAAATAGGAAGCTAGACCAATCTAGCACACTAAACTGAAAATTTGACATTAACATATAATGAAGCTTTGAACTAATTTGGCAATAAATGACAACTTGTGAGAATTGTAAATTGTACTATACTGGCAGCATATTCAAAGGCAAATTGTGACATGTTGATACTAGAATTAACTTGTGCATGATGTATGAAAAGGTCAACATTTTCATTGACCAGTGAATTATATAATAACCAGTAAATCCTAAAAATAAATATTTAATCTTGTAATATGCCCTAGTTTGCCTAGTTGACTAGTTTGGATAGGTTGGCATGCCAATAGGATTCTGACAGCTGTTCTGTAAATGGCTTCACACCGTACTGTGTTTTTTGGCTTATTATGCTATACTATGATTTTAATAGCCTATGGCTATACAGATTGTGTTATTATGCTTGGCTTAATGCCTGATTGATTACATGGCTTTTTAGCCACACTGTTTGCACACCGGGAGATACTTTGTGACCGATGGTGTGACAACACGAGGTATTAGGTACCCTATGCTAGTATATCCATTTATCAAGTTTGGTCAGTGTATAGGCTACACGGGCAGTCAATTAAAATATTATTCAATTCAGGCAGTTAAGTTAAGTATATGGAAATTTTAGTACAATTAAATTAAGCATTGAATGAAATGAGTAAAAGAGATTAGCAATAGAAACATAACAAAAATACAATTTGCAGAACCGCAGAGACTTAAAATACAATATAGTTAGAATAATTGATTCCTGGATATCCGAATTATGATTTATTTCTTTCTTTATTTGTATATATTATTTCTTGTTATACTATTGCACCACTAAGCAGAAATGCTTAGCGCGATGGAATTATTTCCTCACGTAGGTACTTGGACTGAGATTTTGGAGTCTAGATCTGCAGAAGTGTCAGAAGAATTCAAGGTTGTCACCTCCTCAGCAATGCATATAGATAGGGCTCATATTTACACATGTTATGTATTTTGTTCATTCTAAGTATATTATAAATTATTTGTATATCCTGTACTTGACAAACTTATGTAATTAGTTGGCAAATTATGTAAGATAATGAAATGCAAGAATTCTGATGTATGAGTTAAGTATCTCATCATGATGATTCTGATTGAGATTGAGTATATATTGAAATTGTTTTTGACAAGTTCAGAAGAATTGTTAGTCCAAATTACTACCGGCACTCCGCTGGATTGTTATTAAAATTTTTGAATTTTCTAAATTCGTCAGATTTTGATAAACAGTAAATATAGCCTAAACCTCAGATAAAGTTTTTGAGCAAGTAAATCAAGAACTATAATGAAATCAAATAAGATTAGGTACTCCGACACTTCGTGTGACACGTCTTGCTCGACTACATTGTAGACGGGTGAGGGGTATTACATTTAGTAGTATCAGAGCATGGTTTAGGTGTTCCTAGGCATAGATAAGTAGAAAGAACTAGTGTGCATACATGCATTGCATTTATAAGAGTCGAGATGACACTAATACAGATCTGTTTACTTTTGATTATTCAAAGTTAAGATATGGACTCAGAGTCGCAAAGGGCATTAGAAAAAGAAGTAGAAAACCTAGTTCATGAGGTTATAACGTAGTGACTATGTAATGTTCTCGATGCTTATATTGTAAACTGCAGATTATAGTACTGACATGGGATTATTGTATAGAGCTATGTGCTTCCTCGTGGTACAATAAAATGAGAATATTTGTAAATAGTTTGTGATTTGATATAATTACGCCTGAATAGAGTACTATTACAGGAAATAAATGTGAAAATTCTAGTTAAAAATTTAAACTTCAGAACTAGCATACTGAAAGATCACACTTGTAAGGTAGCTAGAGTCAGTCACTCGGTTACATTAATGTGAACTACCTATACCATAGTAATTGCTATAAGCTTAGAGATATCAGTACGACTTATCATCCTCAGATGGATGGACAGTCAAAATGAGTAATTCAGGTAAATTTTGAAACTCATTGAGTTCCTGTAAATAATGAAATGAAATGATAATAATAACCTGTAATGTGTGATAAGTCCTCGAGAATATACTGAGAACTTGTGTCATTAAATCTGAGGGGAGATGGGACAGATACCCCCATTAATAGAATTTGTATACAATAATAAGTGTCAAGCTAGCATACAATTGGCACCCTATGAAACACTGTAAGGGAAAAAGTGTAGAACACCAGTATGTTAAACTGAGTTGGGAAAAGATATCTAGATATTGATATAGAGTCTTATAATTATTTTGATATTTTTATTAGAAAAGAATGATTTAGGTATTTGAAAATATATTTAGAAGTTGTAGTGCTACTCCCTCTGGAAGCAAGAATAGATACCTTCCATTGATGGAGTTTGTGTATAGTGATATTTATTAAATAAGCATGATGATATCAAGATATAAGTTTTGTATGAGGTAAATGCAGAATACCTAGACAAAGGGTAATTTAACAGAGTTGGAATTGGTAAAAGAGACTGAAGGACCAGTAAGGATTCCAGTATGAGAAATCAGAGAACTAATGAATAATAGACTTTCATGAGTAGAAATAATAAAGGCAAAAGAAAGCAATTATGGGAAAGTGAATAGAATTATGAGATAACGATAAGCTCAATTGTTTGAATTCGATGAATTTCGAGGATGAAATTCCTTTTTAGAGGGGAAGAGTTGTAACATCCTCATTTTCGTAGTCCGTACGTCCTACTGTTCCGACGGCTAATGCCCACCTCGAAAAGTCGGAATATCTGGAACTACACTTAATTGACAGTGAGGAAGTATAAAATAATGAAATATGAGATGAGGAAAATTAAGGAAAAATAAAAGAGATAAAATGTGACTAAGTAAAACGAGCCAAACCCGTAGCGATGGGTGACCGCACCGGGAAGTTACGGTGAGGACCGTTGACTAGCCCTGGACCGCGAGGAACCCTGAGAAATATTTTCGAGACATAATTAAAGGTTTATTGAAGTGTAATTGACATTAGAAATGTCAAAGAAAATTAAAGAATTAGTACAAAGAAAAAAACAAAAAATCAAGAAACCGATAAAAATCGGTATTACCAAAAAATCAGGAATGCAACCCGAAGAAGGGCACTTTGGTCATTTGACACTTATAGTTGCCTTTTGACCTCAATGTCCATTAAAAATAAGTGATATTAAAAATTTGAAAACGTCATGAAAATAAGATATTTTACACATAATGTGATTAAAGGAATTATGGGGGATTAATTGAAATATTAATAAGTTTAATTATTATAACATTAAACTACACTTAGTGGAGTATATTATATCAATTAACCTAAAGTTAGTGGACCACTATATAAGTACCTATGGGACAGATTTCATCACTTGGAAAACCTCATTTTCTTCATTTCAATTCTATGGTCGAATGTGTTTTTTCCAAGCTTCCTCCATTGCCATTCATGCATGGGCTCAAATCTGCCATGATTCAAGCCATATTTCTTCAAACTCCCCTCATTAAAAGTGGTCCTTACACCATGGGTAGTATGTGGGTAGCAAAAAGGAAGAGAAATTCCAAGGATTTGTCAAGCTCAAGTTGAGGTTAGTGCTAGTTTTTCATCCCTTGCTTCATTAAACTTTGTTTTAAGGTTGTGATGAATTGAATTGACAAGAAATTTGAGAGAAATTGATGATTAATGATGAAGCATGAATTTGGTAGCCATGGATTTTAAAGGAGTTTAATTTGTTTTTACATGTAATTAATGGGTAATGAAGTTGATTAAGCTTATTACATGTATTAGTAGTTTGGTGTTATGTGTATGCATGAAATGGGTACTTTGAAGTAAGGTTGTCAAGTGTATATGGAAGATGGAAGCATATGTACAAATGGGCAGCCTTGTGGTTCATGGAAGATTGCTTGATTTCATGAATTTATTTGATGAATTATGGTACTAAGGGATTAATGTAGGTGTATGTAAATTATTGTGGGAATTTCATGTATTAGTTAGGTGATTTCATGTGTAAATTATGTGAACTTTGACTTTGTGAATTAGGATTGTATTTGGTGTATTGAGAATTTGTGTATATTGCTGGAAAGTGACCAAAATAAGATTTATTTGATGACAATTAGAAGTGCTTGTATGTAATTGGATGTTTGGAAGTTGGAGGAATTTGGTTAGAAGTGAAATTGTTTGTGCAATTGAGAATTGGTTGAGGGGCAGTGTGCATTTTAAGCCCTAACCTAAATTGTGTGACCCCAATTGGTATGAGGCCAATTGGGGGTAAAACTAGACTCAATAGGGACCAACTTTCATGCAGGAACCTTGCCTAAATTACGTACAGAAAGTGACTCAAAAAAGGACCTAATCCGAAATAGGTAACTTGGCAATTCTAGAATTTGACCATATGAACAATAACTAGTATTTTGGCCATAACTCACTCAAACTAGGTCCAAATGACCTAACATTTATATCATTGGAAAGCTTAGACATAGGGCTACAACTTTGGCGAAGATCACAGAACCTAGAAATGTCATTTACTAAGTCAAATTGCTTGCATAAGTTGAGGTAACAAAACTGTCCAGAACCATTATAACCTAGAATTTGACCATATGAACAGTAGTCACTAAAATGACCATAACTCACTCAAAACAGGTCCAAATGACCTGAAATTTATAACATGGAAAGCTTAGACATAAGGCTACAATTCTTATGAAGACACCAAAGCTCAGAACCGAGTCAAATTGCTTGCCCAAGTTAGGGTACCAAAAATGCCAAAACTGAATTTGACCTAAAATTGACCAAATTTTGCACTAAAAATGTAATCTCTCCAGTTTTAGTAAATTGACCATATCTTGGTCTATACAACTCAGAATGACCTAAAATTAGTGCCAAAAGTTCAATAAGACATAGAGTTACAATTTTGCTTCTTTGACCAGAAGCTAAAAACCAAGAGAAATAGGAAGCTAGACCAATCTAGCACACTAAAACTGAAAATTTGACATTAACATACAATGAAACTTTGAAGTAATTTGGCAATAAATGCCAACTTGTGAGAATTGTAAATTGCACTATACTGGCAGCTTATTGAAATGCGAATTGTGGCATGTTGATACTATAATCAACTTATGCATGATGTATGAAAAGGTCAACATTTTCATTGACCAATGAATTTTATAATGACCAGTAAACCCTAAAAATAAATATTTAATCTTGTAATGTGCCCTAGTTTGCCTATTTGACTAGTTTGGATAGGTTGGCATGCCAATAGGATTCTGACAGCTGTTCTGTAAATGGCTTCACGTTGTACTGTGTTTTCTGGCTTATTATGCCATACTATGATTTTAATAGCCTATGGCTATACAGATTGTGTTATTATACTGGGCTTAATGCCTGATTGATTATATGGCTTTTTAGCCACACTGTTTGCACACCAGGAGATACTTTGTGACCAATGGTGTGATGGCCTGAGGTACTAGGTACCCAGTACTAGTATATTCGTTTATCCAGTCTGGTCAGTGTATAGGCTACATGGGTAGTCAATTAAAACAAATTCAATTCAGGCAGTTAAGTTAAGTACACGAAAATTTCAGTACAATTAAATTAAGCATTGAATGAAATGAGTAAAAGAGATTAGCAATAGAAACATAACAAAAATACAATTTGCAGAACCGTAGAGACTTAAAATACAATACAGTTAGAATAATTGATTCCTGGATATCTGAATTATGATTTATTTCTTCCTTTATTTGTATATATTATTTCTTGTTATATTATTGCACCACTAAGCAGAAATGCTTAGTGCAATGGAATTGTTTCCTCGTGCAGGTACTTCGACTGAGATTTTGGAGTCCAGATCTACAGAAGGGTCAGAAGAATTCAATGTTGTCACCTCCTCAGTAATGCATGTAGATAGGGCTCATATTTACACATGTTATATATTTTGTTCATTCTAAGTATATTGTAAATTATTTGTATATCCTGTACTTGACAAGCTTATGTAATTAGTTGGCAAATTATGTAAGATAATGAAATGTAAAAATTCTGATATATGAGTTAAGTATCTGATCATGATGATTTTGATTGAGATTGAGTATATATTGAAATTGTTTTTGACAAGTTCAGAAGAACTGTTAGTCCAAATTACTGCCGGTACTCTGCTGGATTGTCATTAAAATTTTTGAATTTTCTAAATTAGTCAGATTTTGATAAACAATAAATATAGCCTAAACCTCAGATAAAGTTTTTGTACAATTAAATCAAGAACTATAATGAAATCAGATAAGATTAGGTACTCTGGCACTCCGTATGACACGCCTTGCTCGGCTACACTGATGGGTGAGGGGTGTTACAAGGGACAGATTTCCTGTCCAATGCTATTTCAGCTATGGCTTTAAGGAGATTAATCAGGAAGGTTTGTGAAGCATATCTGGCGCATGTTATTGATACCAGAAAGGCTGGGTCTAGTTTTCGTGACATTCCCACTGTATGTGACTTTGCCGATGTCTTCCCTGAGAAGTTGCCTAGTTTTCCACCAGAAAAGGAAGTGGAATTTGCCATAGAGGTGATACCGGGCACAGCACCAATCTCAATTGCTCCTTATAGGATGGCACCCACTTAACTGAAAGAGTTGAAAATCCAGTTATAGGAGTTACTGGATAAGGGGTTTATACGCCCCAGTGTGTCACCATGGGGAGCTTCAGTACTATTTGTGAAGAAGAAGGACAAGACACTGAGATTGATCATAGATTACAGGCAGTTGAATAAAGTGACTGTGAAGAACAAGTACCCATTACCCAGAATTGATGATCTGTTAGACTAATTGAAGGAAGCAGGTGTATTTTCTAAAATTAATCTCAGATCAGGGGATCATCAGCTAAGGGTAAAGGATACAGATGTGCCTAAAACTGCATTCAGGACTCGATATGGGCACTATGAATTTCTGGTGATGCCGTTTGTGTTGACAAATGCACCAGCAATTTTCATTATGAACCATATCTTCTATTCATACTTAGATCGATTTATAGTGATCTTTATTAATGACATTCTGGTGTATTCCAAGAATGGAGAAGAACATGATGAGCATTTGAGGATTGTTCTGCAGACCTTGAGAGAGAAAAAGTTGTATGCTAAGCTGTCCAAGTGTGAATTTTGGTTGAATGAAATTGCTTTCCTTGGACACATAGTATCAGTTGATGGGATTAAAGTGGATCCCAAGAAGATTGAAGATATAATAGAATGGAAGCCTCCCAAAAATGCAACTGAAGTTAGAAGTTTCTTGGGGCTAGCTGGGTATTATAGAAGGTTTATGAAAGGATTTTCTCTGATAGCTGCTCCACTGACCAAGTTATTGCATAATAATGCAAATTTTGACTAAAATGACAAGTGTCAAGCTAGTTTTGAGAAGTTAAAGGCTTTGTTGACAGAGGCACCAGTGTTGACACAGCCAGTATCTAGGAAGGACTTTATGGTTTACAGCGATGCTTCTCACAATGGGCTAGGGTGTGTTCTGATGCAAGAAGGGAAAGTGGTCGCCTATGCTTCCAGATAGCTAAGGCCACATGAAAAGAACTACCCAACTCATGATTTGGAGTTAGTATCAATTATCTTTGCATTGAAGATATAGAGGCACTACTTGTATAGTGAAAAATGTTACAAATACACAGACCACAAAAGTCTGAAATACTTGCCAACCCAAAAGGAGCTCAACCTTAGACAGAGGCGATGGATTGAGTTTCTGAAGGATTATGACTGTGTGATAGATTATCATCCTAGGAAGGCAAATATAGTTATTGATGCTCTGAGTAGGAAGTCTATTGCAGCTTTGATATCTTTGAATGCCAGTTTATCTTTAGCTCAGGACAGAGTTATTTTGGTTGAGTTGCAAGTGAAGCAAAATCTATTACAACGTGTCACACCCTACCCCTCTGTAAGGTATAACATGATCCCGTAGTATACCTAATGAATTACCAACTCCGTCTACTGATAACCCATTAAATACACTACAAGGGATTTTCAAAACTTTTCTTACTTCTTTTACAGTGGTGAGCACTATTTACAGGTGTTAAAAACTTTTGTGAACTGAAGTGATAGAACTAACACATTTGACTTATTTGGAATTTCTGTAAAAATTTTGGCAGAGTGCCATCTGTATTTTGGATAAAACAGTTCTTCAGAAAACCTATAAAAAGCACTTCAATATTTTTCCAAATATCAACTCCAACAAAATTCAACACAATATTTTTCTCAACTCAATCCACAACAATTTTTCTGTATTTTCAAAGGATGAGATAAAAGAAATATAATACAAATTTTACAAGTCAAAATAATTCATAATTCACTTTACAACTTCAATGTACAATTTTAATTTACAACTGCTCAAATAATTTACATACATATTATTACATGCATACATCAAAAACTATGTACATGGGTATACCTATGATATACCTGGAGCTGATCTGAATATATCTTCAAGGAAATTTACTTACTGCTCTATGCTCTTCTTACCTGCGACAGCATACAAAGCTATCGCTGAGTGGTGAACTCAGTGGTGCACAACTATAATTTAAAACATAGTACAATATACATTAACAAAATTTACAGTAAATAAATTGGAAATCTGAATACTCATCAAATTTCAAAACTCAAAATATTCGTTGCCAATAATGTAAATCATTTGTATAAATGACTTTGATCACAAAATTCAATTTATCAAACCATGACTAACCATTTAAGTAATTCAACAAAATCAATTATACATAAACCATAATTGAAATCACAATTTCTTACCATTCAAAAGCCATTCTGTATCTCAAAAATCAATCTTCATCTCAAAACCATGTTGTATCTCAAAAATCATTCTTTATCTCACTAACTATGCAAGACTAATCCGATAGGGCCATCTTCGATGTGATTCTAACTCCCTTTGGTCGGGGAGGTCGAATCAGATTCTAACTCCCTATGGTCGGGGAGGTCGAATCATCGTGCACAGTACCATCACAATAATGAATCTTCCGCAAGGGCCATAACGATAAAATAAACTTATATCTAACCTCAAATCAGAGGAAAATCTAAGCCTGTGCACGTACCATGGTAATCAAAACACAACTAACTCCATTGTCTTCTCAACAAATGAGAGAGACGGGTAATAACCTAGTCAAGCATCTATAGTGAGATATAAAACAATATCACAATCCATTTAGTGAGCATAAATCACAATACAATTCGATTCAAAGTCAATTTCAATATCCAATAAAGTTTTATGCTCATCACAATTCAAATCATACAATTGCATTTTTCCATGAAAATTGCCATCACAATTCAAAACATGTTCTATCAAAATTTTCTAAAACATAATTTATTCAATCCATAACAATGCTTAATACTTGTGGAAATACCATTTCACAAAGCTGAATTCATACATACTATAACAATTTTCAATAATCATTGAATTAAATCCAATGCTTGTTAAACATAATACATAAGAAAAATATGTCATTTAATCATATGAAATATTCAAAACAAAATCAGTTAAAAACTAGTTGTGCACAAACCTCTGATATTTGTCTCCTGGTCCTGACTCAGTATTTCTTTCCCTTTTGCTGAGTCCTTGTTAACTGAGAAACACAATTTGAAGTGTTTCAGTGCTAAATTAATTTGCCTCTAACGATAATGTTCGATAAACAATTCACTGAATACCTTTATTTGCTTAATCACCTAATATACCGACCCTCGATGCGTTTTAGGTAAATTAGGTTTTAGTGTCATTAATATGTCACACTCGATAGGGTTTTAGGTTTGGTACGTTTTGCCAAACTCGTTTCCTTGTTTAGTGCATTTTAATGCAACTTGCTGGATTCCGGGATACTGGTTTGACCTAGCCGGACGGCCTAGTTCCCTCGGTTTTCGGGTTTCGGTCAAAACTACAAACTTGTAGATCTATGTCTTATTGCACGCGGGGCAAAATTTCAGGTCAATCCGAGTTAAGTTGACCAAGTTATGGCCATTACACTATTGCTGGTCAAATGGCATCAATTTAGGTCAATTTTAGGTCAATTTGGTCAACTCTGGTTCGGCCAGTTTTTGGACCCGAACTTGTGCAAGTTGTTTGACTTGCTTATGGTCATTTCTGGGCTTTGGTGTCTTCATAAGACTTGTAGGTATGGGTCTTAACTATTCATGGTTAAAATTTCAGGTCAATTGGACCTGTTTTGAGTGAGTTATGGCCTAAACACTAACTGCTGCCCAATTGGTCAATTTTCAGGTCTCAATTGCACCTAATCCGAATTGGTCATTTTTTTATGTCACCTTGCAAGCAGAATTTTGGTATGCTTTCTCAATGAAAGTTGGCACATTTTGTGCCTAGTTTCACCTCCAATTGGTCTCATACCAATTGAGGTTACACATTTAAAGTTATAGGTCTATTTGCACACTGCCCTCTATATGTCTTTCAAACCCCAATTCAAACACACATTTAACTTGCTCTACTTTAAATCCCCATACCTAATTCTGATTTTATACCATTCCATATTCATTTATCACTTCTTACTATGATCAATTTGGACAGAATACAAACATTCTCAATACATCAAATACAACCCTAAACCACAAAGTCCAAATTTAGCAATATATGTACATAAATACACCTAATCATTACATATAATCTCCACTACTAATTTACATATACATTCATCAATTCTTCTATGTCAACATTCTGCCAACACTTCCATCAATACATACAATTATTCAAGGGTTCCCAAGCTACCGAAAATTGTCCTTCAACATCAAAGTGCCCTACAATTTACCAATTCCCATCCAAGTGCATAAATCACCATATATATGTGAAATAATTCACCAGGATATTAAATCACCATGATCAACATCATTTCTCATCAATTATATGCACAAATATCTCATCAAAAACGTGACTCCATGGCTGTCCAAAATGAAAACAACAATAACTCTTCAAACTCAAAATTTTCCTTCACAAAACCAACACCCATAACATGCACACAAAACTTAACAAAGCTATCTTCAAAATTATGAACTTACCTTATGCTTGGAGCTTGTTAAACCTTGCTTAAACTTCTCAAATTTAGTATCAAACTCTTCCTTGTGATGAGTAGACAAAGTTTCATGAAGGAACCTAAGAGATTGGAGTTGAAAATGGAGAGTTAAGAGAGCTTGCATGAAAAATGGCCATGGTGGTTTCCATTTTCTTCAATTCGGCAACTTTGAATCCAAATGAGGAAGATGAAGTTTCTGTTGGTTTAGTGGAAGTACAGCTGCCCCTCTTTGTTTAATTTATTCCCTTAGTGGTCCACTCATTTAAATTATATCATAAAATAAGTTTAAATGTGTTGTTATTTACACATTTTTCACCCCACTTTTGGCTATTTGTATTAGGTACCCCTCTTTTAATTTTTCATTTCATTTTCTAAGTGTAATATTATTTATTTTTAATGGACATTTAGGTCAAAAGACACTTTGGGATGTCAAATGACCATAATGCCCCTGTTCGGGTTGCATTCCCGATTTTTCGGTAATACCGGGTTTTGTCTGTTTTCAATTTCTCACTTTTCTTTGTACTAATTATTTAAATTTTCTTTGATCTTTCTAATGATATTTATTCTTCAATAAGGTTCTATTTAAGTCCTAAAAATGTTTTCCAGGGTTCCCATGATCCAGTAGCTAGTCAACGGTCCACGTGTAGCTTCAGTCTGATCACCCATCGTTAGGTTTCCCGGCTCGTTTAACTTGATCACATTTCTTTGCTATCATTTTTCCTTTGTTTTTCTTGTACTTTCTTTTCTTGTATTTCATTATTTTATGTCTCCTCACTCATATCGAAGTACGGTTCTAGGCATCCTAGCTGTCCGGACAACACTAGTCACTGGAGCAGCAGAACGCACTACCGAACTTTGGGGTGTTACACAACGGATACAGGAGAGGCAAAAACAAGATGAGAGACTAATGACTATTATGGGTAGAATTATAGAGGGGAAAGAGACTGAGTATCAGAAGAAAGAGGATGGGTATTTGTACTACAAGGGAAGAATCTGTGTATCAGATGATACAGAACTGAAGAAGAGCATACTAAAAGAGGCACATAACAGCTTTTATGTTATGCACCCAAGGAGCACTAAAATGTAACATGATTTGAAGCCTCATTACTGGTGGCCTAGTATGAAGAAGGATATTGCTGACTATGTAACTAGATACTTAACATGTCAGTAGGTTAAGGCAAAGCACCAAGTTCCATCAGGTTTGTTATAGCTTATAAACATACATGAATGGAAATGAGATCGGGTCACCATGGATTTTGTTAGTGGTCTACCTCTCACTCAGAAGAAACATGATGTAGTATGGGTGATAGTAGATAGATTGACCAAATCAGCACATTTTCTATCAGTCAGAACTGACTATTCACTAAAAAAGCTAGCAGAGTTGTATATCAGTGAGATAGTTACACTATATGGAATCCCAATTTCCATTATATCTAATAGAGACTCAAGGTTCAATCTAGATTTTGGAAGAAGTTACAAGAAGCCTTGGGTACACAACTCCACTATAGCACAGTTTTTCATCCTTAAACGGATGGACAGTCGAAACGGGTGATTCAGGTAAACCTTAAAACTCATTGAATTATGATAAATATTAAACTGAAACGATAGTAATAACATGAAGTATGTGATAGGTACTTAAGGATATGCTAAGGAGTTGTGTCATAGAGTTTGAGGGAAGTTGGGACTGATACCTCCCACTGGCAAAATTGCTTACAACAATAGCTACCAAGCTAGTATTCAGATGGCTCCTTATGAAGCCTTATATGGGAGGAAGTGCAGAATACCACTGTGCTAGATAGAACTTGGTGAGGACAAGTTTATGGGATCAGACTGGATAAAACAGACTGAGGAAAAGGTTAAATTGGTAAAAGCTAATTTGAAAGCTGCCTCAGAAAGACAGAAATCATATGCTGATTTGAAAAGGAAGGATATAGAGTATGAAGTGGGTGAAAAAGTATTTCTAAAGGCATCGCTATGGAAGAAAGTATTGAGGTTTGGGAGAAAGGATAAGTTAAGCCCTAGGTTTATTGGCCCATATGAAGTCATTGAACGTGTGGGTCTAGTAGCCTGCAAGCTAGCTTTACCACCAGAGCTGGATAAGATCCATAATGTGTTTCATGTGTCTATTTTAAAGAGATATCGATCAAAACCTTCACATGTTATATCAATGGAAGAAATTGAAATACAACCAGATTTGACATATGAAAAAGAACCAATAAGGATCCTGGCCTGGGAAGTGAAAAAATTAAGAAATAAGCATATTTCACTGGTGAAAGTTCTTTAGAGGCACCACAATACCGAAGAGGCAACTTGGAAAAGTGAAGAGACGATGAGGCAACAGTTCCCTCAACTGTTTGCATCAGGTAAATTTTGTGAATGAATTTTTTGTTAGAGAGGAAGAACTATAACACCCTTACTTTAGGTAGTCCGTACATTCTACTGTTTCGGCGACTAATATCTGTTCGGATAGTCAGAATGTCTAGAATTAGACTTAAACTAAAGTGAGGAGCCATAATAACCTAAATAATGACTAAGAAAAATTTAGGAGAAATCAAAGAAATAAAATGTAAATAGGTCCACAGTGTCCACAGTGTCACCTCATCAGCAGTGCATATTTTGGTAGAATCCACTAGCTTTGTATTTTATTTTTTTGGACTTTATAATTAATTATGGACATGTAATGTAAATTATAAATTTGTACCTTAATTTTGTACATGTTGTAAATTAATAATATTTGAAAATTTCCTTTATGAATTGTTCATGAATGATATTATGGATTGGATTGAGAATGGAGATGAAATGTTTGTTTGATAAATATGAGATGAAATTTGAGATTGTGAAAAATTTATATTTTTGAAATTATTGTTGAGATTTTAAACAGGTGAAAATCATCAAAATGTTAATAAATTAGGAAAAACTCCATCAGTTTCTCCGATTGAATAATTAAACTTAACTTAACCATAGTAAATTCAATTACCGGGAAATGTAATAAGATAAGATAAAGTGCTCCAGCATAGAATGTAGCACATCTTGCTCGGCTACACTATAGATGGGTGAGGGGTGTTACAATTAGTGTGTGTGAGTACTTGAGTTCCCTTTACTAGTTAGTCCATCATTCTTTGAGGAATCGACCTCTGCTTGCTCTTACTACAAGTTAGTTACTCTAATAAAGTATTTTATTTAATTGGTGAATTCGACACGCATTAGTAGGATGAGGTGATTTATAGCAGTAGTTTTAACTGCCTTAACTCCATCCATACCCACCACTTCTAAATTTTTAGGATGCTCTCCCGCCACCTACTCCGTCCATGCCAGCCATTTTCAAATATTTGGGCACTTTCTCATTATCTTTAAAGGTGATTAAAAAAGCATCTAGGATTTTTAATTTGAAAAAAATAATAATTATTATTAATTGTAGGGGAAGTTGTACTTAAAGAGGCATTTGAGATTGCCTGCATAAATTTCTTTATTTAAAAAAAATAGCTAGATTATTTAAATGGTCATTTCATCTGTCCAATTTGGATTGCAACTAAATTATTTTTGCAAAAATTATTATAGCAATTTCTTTATTATTAAAAATTAATTGAAACCTACCAAAACAAAAAGAATTGCATTGAATAAATTAATAATCCATAAACATATTAAATATGTAAAAGTCAATCAATTCCATATAGAAGCATAATGTCAGAATATTCTAACCGTCCAATATCAATTCCAAAGAATTAGTCTCAAAAAGTTGCAAAAAAGAAAAATATCCCACCTTTTAACAAAGAAAAATATGAATATTAAACTTAAATGAAGTCTCAAATGATTCATGTCACGACTCAATTCTATGGGTCAAACCAGCACTAAAACTTGAGCCGGCATAAAAATCCTGAAGCCCATAGTAAGCCTCACTATTCATAAACCTATAACTAGGCCCAAATTCAAGGCCCAACATACAAAACATATTAAACTAAAATATTATAAAACAATCTGGGCTAGTTCAACCCAATAATTGTCAGAATCCACAACTAGGAGAACTCAGCTCAACCATGATACTAGCATGCATAAATCATTTAATTTTTCATTAATTAATACAATAAATTTATAAAATGTGTCATAGTAGAGTTCTAAGAATAAAATAAATAATTAAATAAACTAATAAATAAATAAATATTCCTAATTTACAATATTGTACCCTGCAAAAAATAGTGCAAGTTAGGTTCTGAAGAAAATTACTCCTCTTGCAACCTGGGGAAAAATTATTGAATAGAAGTGCACATTTGACTCAATGAGTTTAGATATTGATTACATTGCAATTTCTGCAACTACCTAAAACTAATACAATTATATCAGGAAATGCACATCCAACACATATATCAAACAATTCACTCAATATTCACACGAGAAGATAATTTAGAGCTATTCACGCACCCAGTGTATTATATTAATGCATAAATATGGGAGTTAATCCCCTATACAGCTCTCTCAATCTAAATCCCACCAGCGAACTCAACTCGAGCTGGACTTTCACTTAAATCCAGGTGTGAGGGCCAGCAAGATCAACTCAAAGTCGTGTCTCACCTTAACTTTCCATATCCATAAGGATCTGGTTCCAGCGAGACTAGTTTAAACTGTGACTACCCATCCAATTCATATCCATCGTATGCCATATAAATAAAATATACACATAGCTCCAAATTATTCTCAAGGAGGCAAACATAAGTAATTAACAACAAATAAATATCCAATAATAAGAATACTCCTAATTTATTTGACTATGTAAATATATTTATAAAATGCATGAGCATGGCATAAATATAAATAATATTGAAATTACAAAAATAACCAACATCTAACTCACAGACTGATCGACCAGACTGTAATTGGTTTGGATAGAGAGAAGAGACCGCCACCCACTCACATATATAGGCAAACTGACCTCTATCAATGGATTGAAAAAAAAAACAAATAAATAAAATCTAAGAAATAAGAATTTAATCCCAAGTTTTTACCAAAATTTTGATGGAGTCTCTCTTATAACTGGACCTTACCCCCTACAAGAAAATTCAAACAAACACAACACACAAGGCCTTAAGCCCACAACAATAATCACAATGCCCATCCGAGGTCTACAAAAAACCTAATCTAGGTCCAATTGTTCAAACTTCAGCTCGGGTTTTTAACTTCTCTATAGTATAAAAATTATCAAAATACCCTCCAAAAGTTCCAAAAAATATTCCTAGTGGTTCTTCTCATCATCTTAAAATCCATACTATTTATTTTAATTATTTTTAGGATACTATGAATATTTTACAAATTAATTAGCTTGCTTAAAACTAGATAAAAACTGCACAACTTGAGTTCGGGATTATCTCTGCAATTTCTGCTACTTGATATGCGTCTGAAATATTTGAAAATAATAAAAATGACTGTAAACACAACCACCCTTCAGGATGGCTAGCCAAGTATCCAGACCAGACTGAAAACTCGGTCTCAAGTGCCAACGAGCTATCACCAATCCAATTGCACCTAAACAAAGCTTATAAATTATTAATAATTATCATATAATTATTTTTAACTTATGGGAAAAGAAAAAGCTCAAAAATCTCACCAAGCGATTTGGACTGTCTAATGATCGCCTTTTTTTAAATAGCGTCCGATCAAAGCGAAGTTGGTTCCATCTCAAAGGTATCAGCATGCTAAATCCAACGACAGTCTCGAATAGCTGATCTGATGGTCGAATTGTCAGAAATTTCGTCGAAAAGCTTGAAAAGCAAACATTTTCTCTCCCCTCTCCCTCACCAAAAAATTCCATGAAAACTAGTGAGAGAGGTCCAGATATGAAGGCTGGAAGGTGAGGAGTCCATCAAAAGTCTAACCAAAATATGTTAAATTATATTAATATGATTTACAACACATTCTTAAAAATTTTCAACTTAACACAGCTATAATAATAATAATAATAATAATAATAATAATAATAATAATAATAATAATAATAATAATAATAATAATAGCACAAAATATATTACCTCTTAAAACAAACACTTTCAATGTTAATAATACTAACATTATAATAAGAAAAATATAGTAAACTAATATTAATAGAATAAATTTAAAGAAATGTTATAATTAAAAATATTTTATATTTTTAGGTTGTTACATTCTTTCCCCCTTTAAAAAATTCATTCCCGAATTTTAAACAAAAAGGAGGTAAGGAAAAGAAGGTGATTGAAATAAGTGCGAGTACTTGTTCTTTGAACTCTTCATAGATGATTTAAAGCATTTTACTACAATCTGTCTCCATGGTAGTATGCTAACTACCATCCTCCAACTGAAGCAATGCCATCACATTTTATTATTCGTTGATCTTTCCCTGACATCTCTGGTACCTACTATGCTTCCACTGCACTTTGGTGTAGTGTCTTGTAATTCTAGTCTTCATTCCTTTATATTACACATTATCGCAAGGTGTTTTGCGATCGCCTAGACGAACACTCACCGAAGTGGGAAAGAGTGAGGAGTTGCCACTTTAATTTTGAGGGAAATTAAAGAAAACCATTTTTAAAAATAAATTAAAATGAAACCACTTCAAAAATAGAGATTCTAAGTTCGGGGTCCATATACGGGCGGAGAAGGTGTTAGGCACCCCACCTCGTCCCTCTATGAGAGCAAACAAATTTAACATTATGCTCTTTACAAATTAAAATTGATATTTAGGGGGGGGGGGGGGGGTTAGAATGATTATGTTAATCCCTTAGATAAAAGGGAATATTTGATTTTTCACTAGTTCAGGTTACCCAAATACATAAGTAAATGAGACGACCCTTAGTGAGTTGGTGTTGCGTAGCAGTTTCTGTTTAGAGGGTTACTTTGTGTATTGTGCTATTTTAGTTTGGATTTGAGAGAATCTGGGTGAAGGCTTCTCCTGATCTTCTGGGGATAATCTGTTTAAAGTTTGAGTGAGGAATCTCGGATAAGAACTCTCCTTCGATCTCTTTAAGTATTTATTAAAAATTTTGATTGAAAATCGGATAAGAACTCTCCTCCGATCTCTTTAAGTATTTATTAAAAATTTTAATTGAGAATCGGATAAGAACTCTCCTCCGATCTCTTTAAGCATTTATTAAAATTTGGATTGAGAATCGGATAAGAACTCTCCTCCGATCTCTTTAAGTATTTATTAAAAATTTTGATTGAGAATCGGATAAGAACTCTCCTCCGATCTCTTTAAGCATTTATTAAAAATTTTGATTGAGAATCGGATAAGAACTCTCCTCCGATCTCCTATTTTGTTTGAATGAGGATCAGGTGAGGACTCTCCCTCGACCTCTTAAAATTTAATTACAATTACATATCAAGAGAACCTTAGACTAAGGGTTCTGGCATTCGAAGACGCCGGGGACCCAAACGAGGCTTTCTCTTAGCCCATTAGTATTTTATAACTAAGAAAGGGATGCAATACTTGTAACATCCTCACTTTAGCTAGTCCGCACAGTCTATTGTTCCGGTGACCAATGTCGGTCCGGGCAGCTAGAATGTTTGAAATTATAAATAGACTAGAGTGAGGAGTTATTAAGTAACTAAATAATGCTCATAAAAAAAATCAAAGAAAAAATTTTAGAAACCAAATACACTAAGGTTAAACGAGCCGAAACACCGAGGATGGGTAACCCGAAAGGGAAGTGACGGTGAAGGCCGTTAGCAGCCCTAGACCAGGGGAAAAAATTATAAAATAATTTTTAAGACTCCAGAGAAGGGTTATTGAGGTTCTTATGGCATTAGAATGCCAAGAAAATACTTAGAAAAATTTTTCTATCGGTACACACAATTTTGGCTCGGTAAGCCAAACTGAGGGCATTTTGGTCATTTCGTCTTCAGAGATGATTTTTGACCAACTTGTCCATTTATGTAAATGAATTATATAACAAAAATGTGAACAAATATTAATCAAAATTGATTTAAAAATGAATAAGAAATGAAAGAAAAGTAAATGAGATAATGGGATTTATTACCTCATGCTTATGTAAGCATGAGGTAATTAAAAGTGTATGGGCCAATCAAATTTAAGCAAGACCATTAAAATGAAATAAAATGGGTAAAGAAGGCAGAATTCTAGAAACCAAAAATCAGCTCCCTATCTTCTTCTTCATGCCGCCACTCACCCTTACCCATTCCACCATTAACAACTTTCCATTTCTCATTTTTCTTAGCTTTCTTCCACTAAAAACCCTAATTACCAATACAAAAATTCATTCTATCATCTTGGTGATTATTGTGAGAGCAAAAAGAAAAGGAAACTAAGACTTTGAGCAAGGAGGAAAATCACTCCATTAGAGGTTAGTGACCTAACCTTGTGTATTTCACTTTAAATTCATGTTTAAAGGCTTTAAATTAGTGCAAATGACAAAGGAAATTGGTTAAATACCACTTGTATGCCATCTCTTATTTTTGGCAGCCATGGTTAGGGTTTGATGGTGTTGAGTTTAATGAAGTTAAAAGGGTATTAGGGCTGCCCACAATATGTAATTGTTAAGTAGATTGATGAAATAAAGTAAAAGTGCATGTTTGATAATGTTGAGTTAGGGTTTGGAGTGGGAAATGAGACCTTGATATTGTGATGAGGGAAGTAGGTTTTAACGGTCAATTAGTGACCATTTGGTTTGGTTTGAATAAAAAATGAAGTGAATTGGGTTGTGGGATTTGAGGTTGGAGTGGCTGCCTTGGGTGACCTGCAAGTGTGGCTGTGAGTCCAGCCTGTTTGGACAGCCATAACTTGAATTGTAGAGGTTCAATTGGTGTTTGTCCAATTGGACATGAAACTAGACACATAATGGCACAACTTTCATGAAGAAATCATGCCCAGAAAACCAAACCAACTTGACCAAAAGTTTGCCCTAATCCGGGTGACCTGCACTCTGCCTGGGCAAAATGACCAAATGAACAGTGTTTAGTCATTTGGCCATAACTCAATGTAGAAAGGTCCAATTGACCTGAAATTTTACCAGCAACAAGGTGACATATAGAACAACAACTTTCATGAAGAAACATGACCCAAATTATGACCATAACCTAATCAAATTGCCAACCAAACTTGAGTCACCAAATCTGGCAGAATCAGTTTACCCAGAATTTTGGAATCTGCCCAATCCGGCCAGTTATGGTGTTTAGGCCATAACTTGAGCTACAAAACTCCAAATGGAGTGATTCAAAAAAAGAAATTTATCTAGACAAAATAAGGAACAACTTTCATGTTGATAACGTTTTCAAATTTCCACTGAAAAGATGACTAATGGAACAGTAAAGTCAAAGCATGAAAACTGAAAATTTTGTCCAATTCATACTAAGCTTAGAGATGGTATTGGCAACCAATACCAACAAGTTTAAAATGCAAAATGTGGTTTATTGATGATATTTAAACTAATTTACCTATTATCAATGCAAAAGTCAACATTTTGGTTGACTAGTGAAATGAATAGTAGTTATAAAAATTTCAATTTCAAGAATTACATAAATTAAAAGTGTTAAATGCCCTAGTAGGCCTAATGTGATTGGTTGGATAGGTTGGCATGCCAATAGGGTTCTGTTAGCAGTACTGCATATGGCTTCATGCCATTCTGTATTTCATGGCTTCCCATGCCATTCTGTGACATAATAGCCTTTGGCTATGATATTGAGTTGTTATACTTGGGTTTAATCCCTGATAATTATTACAGCTTATTAGCTGTTCTGTTGCACACCGGGAGACACAATGTGACTGATGGTGTGATGGTCCGAGGTACTTAGTACCCAGTGCCAGTTTACTCGTTTATCCAGTCCAGTTGACTAAGTTAGGTTACTCGGGCAATGTTAATAAATCTTACCTAACTTAAATCGAGTAACACTGCAATAAATATCAGAAACTAAGTCTACCCAGAAATGTAAACATACATTCTGCATAATTTATTTTAATTTATTTTATTTTATTTTATATTGTCACCACTAAGCAGAATTGCTTAGCGTGTCGCTTTTGCCACGCG
Source organism: Hevea brasiliensis (assembly GCF_030052815.1). NCBI lineage: Eukaryota > Viridiplantae > Streptophyta > Magnoliopsida > Malpighiales > Euphorbiaceae > Hevea > Hevea brasiliensis. The sequence goes on along the minus strand of NC_079495.1, from coordinate 79,634,068 downwards.
TAGGTACTGGAGACACAGCTGGGGAGTCCAGCAGGCCGCATACTGGGTGAGCCTTCATATCTGCACTCAGAGTTCAGAGTCACCTCACATTGCAGTGCATTTGGTAGGATATTAGGCCACCTGAGATATTTTGATATTTTGTATTTCATAAACTTTTGTTATGTACATTATAAACTCATGTAATTATATTTTTGCTGTAATTATCTATGAACTGTGTTCAGAAATAAATATGAGTATTTCTTATTGAATTTGGTGTGATATGAGATGATTGTAAATTTTGAGATACTGAATTGATTTGAGAAATGGTTGGAAAATGTTGGTGGTTGATTGAGATTGAGATTAAAATTATATTGGAAGTGTTTTTAAACAGGTTCAGAAGAACTGTTTTCCAATTTATAGCCGGCACTCTGCCGGATTTTCTATAAAATTTGCGAAAAAATTTAGATTTATCAAAAATTATAAATAAATGAATTAAAAGGGATTAATTGAAATTGAAACATGAATTGGTGTTCCGACACACTGAGTGGCATAACTTGCTCGGCTACACTGTAGACGGGTAAGGGGTGTCACATTTAGTGGTATCAGAGCATCGGTTTAGGCGTTTCTGGGCCTAGATAGAGTACATACCATTGCATTGCATTTGTAAATGTTGAGGTGACATTGATGCAGTCTGTTTGTCTTCTTATTTTGAATAGGACATGGATCCTGCTTCGCAAAGAGCAGTTGATGAAGAGGTGGAGAGTCATGCTCCACCAAGGGCTGAGTCTGGGGGCAGGGGAGAATCTGCTCCACCAGCAGCTGAGGCACCTGCTCAACCTCAGTTTGCTCTATTCCAGCAAATGACCGAGTTCTATCGGCAAATGATGGGGGCAATTCCACAGCCACAACCACAGCCACAACCTCCACCAGCCCCACAGAAGTCCCATTTGGAGAAATTGCGAAAACATGGGGCTGTAGACTTCTTTGGGAAGAGGGAGGATGATCCCATGGCTGCAGAAAATTGGTTGGATAGAACCATCAGAGTACTGAAACAGCTAAACTGCACCCCCGAGCAGAACCTGGTGGGTGCTGTGTCCCTACTTCAGGATGACGCATATCAGTGGTGGGACACAATGACCAGTGAGGTGCAACCTGAACGGATCACCTGGGAATTCTTCCTCACAGAGTTCAGGAAGAAATATATTAGCAAAGTGTATTTAGAGGAGCGAAGAAGGGAATTTATCAGTCTGAGATAGAAACAGTTGTCAGTGGCTGAGTATGAGCGTGAGTTTGTCAGACTGAGCTGGTATGGGAGGGAGATAGTCCCTACCGAGGCAGAGAGGTGCAGACGGTTTGAGGAAGGGCTCAATGACAACATCAAAGTCATGATCACAGCACTGGAGATTGCGGATTTTGCTAAACTGGTAGATGCAGCATCAAAAGTGGAAAGGGTCAGAATCAATGAACAAAATAGAAGGGAAAGACAGCAGAAGAGGGGTCCGGGTCAGTCCAATGCATTCTCTGTTTCCAGCAAGAAGAGTAAGGGTCCTCCTACTCAGAGTTCAGGACCACCACAGGGTCAGGGTCAGTCTCAGGGGCCCAGACCACAGTTTACACCTAGGAGAGGCCAGTCCACACCATCAATGGGCAGCTCTCCAGGGACAGTGTTTAGGGGACCAGCCCCTGCATCTTCTGCTTGTCAATACTGTCAGAAGTGGCATAAGGGGGAGTGTTGGCGAGTGACCGGTGCATGCTTACGGTGTGGATCGACAGAACATCAGATCAAGAATTGTCCGAAGAGGACTACTAATGTTGCTCCAACACAAACTGACAGGCCTGCTCCTGCACCACAAAGGGGTAGGAAACCTGGTAAACCTGAGGCAGCTGGTCCATCACTGAGGCCTGCATCTGAGTCAGCTGAGAGGCCAGACACTAGAATACCAGCCAGGGCTTATGCCATCAGAGCTCAGGAGGAGCAAGATGCCCCGGATGTCATCAGGGGTACGTTTTCCCTCTACAACACTTCTGTACATGCATTGGTGGATCCAGGATCCACTCATTCCTACATTTGCATCAAACTACCCATTGAGGGGGGAGTCCCAGTAGAGGAGAGTGATCAAGACATTCTGGTTACAAATCCACTAGGCCATAGTGTGGTAGTGAATAAGGTGTATAAAGGTTGCCCGTTGAGGATTCAGGGGCATGAATTCTCGGCAGACCTAATTGAATTGCCCTTCCACGAGTTTGACGTGATTTTGGGAATGGACTGGTTGTCACGTCATCAGGCAATAGTTGATTGCAAATTGAAGAGGATTTCTCTGAAAACTTCTGAGGGTAATGAGATCACTGTTGTGGGTGAAAGGACAGATTTCCTGTCCAATGTTATCTCAGCCACAGTTGCAAGAAGATTGATGAGAAAAGGCTGTGAAGCTTACCTAGCACACGTGGTTGATACTACGCAAGCTAAGCCAAACTTGTGTGATATACCCACAGTAAGAGACTTCCCAGATGTGTTTCCTGAGGAGTTGTTTGGTTTACCACCAGAAAGGGAAGTCGAGTTTGCTATTGAGGTAATGCCGGGTACAGCACCCATTTCTATTTCTCCTTATAGGATGGCACCCACTGAATTGAGGGAGTTGAAAATTCAGTTGCAAGTTTTGCTTGATAAGGGGTTCATACGCCCCAGTGTGTCACCATGGGGAGCTCCGGTGCTATTTGTGAAGAAGAAGGATGGAACCTTGAGATTGTGTATTGATTACTGGCAGTTGAATAAAGTAACTATGAAGAATAAATATCCATTGCCCAGAATTGATGATCTGTTTGATCAGTTGAAGGGAGCCGGTGTATTTTCGAAAATTGATCTCAGATCAGGGTATCATCAGCTGAGGGTAAAGGATGCAGATGTGTCAAAAACTGCATTCAGAACCCGGTATGGGCACTATGAATTTCTAGTGATGCCGTTTGGGTTAACAAATGCACCAGCAGCATTTATGGACCTTATGAACCGTATCTTCCATCCATACTTAGATCGGTTTGTAGTGGTCTTTATTGATGATATTCTGGTGTATTCCAAGACCAGGGAAGAATATGATGAACATTTGAGGATTGTTCTGCAAACCCTGCGAGAAAAGAAGCTGTATGCTAAGTTGTCCAAGTGTGATTTTTGGATGAGTGAGATCTCCTTTCTTGGACACATAGTGTCAGCTAAGGGGATTAGAGTAGATCCCAAAAAGATAGAAGCAGTGATGGAATGGAAGCCTCCTAGAAATACAACTGAGGTCAGAAGTTTCTTGGGGCTAGCTAGATACTACAGACGATTTGTGAAGGGGTTCTCTCTTATAGTTGCTCCAATGACCAAGTTGTTGCATAAGAATGTGAAATTTGGCTAGAACGACAAGTGCCAAGCTAGTTTTGAGAGGCTAAAGGCTATGTTGACAGAAGCACCAGTGTTAACACAGCCAGTGTCAGGGAAAGACTTTGTGGTCTATAGTGATGCCTCGCATAATGGGCTAGGATGTGTATTGATGCAAGAGGGGAAAGTGGTCGCCTATGCTTCCAGGCAGTTAAGGCCACATGAACAGAACTACCCTACTCATGACCTAGAATTAGCAGCAATCATCTTCGCACTGAAGATATGGAGGCATTATTTATATGGTGAAAAATGCTACATCTATACAGACCACAAGAGTCTAAAATATTTGCCAACCCAGAAGGAGCTCAACCTTAGACAAAGGCGATGGATTGAGTTCCTGAAGGACTATGATTGTGTAATTGATTACCATCCTGGGAAGGCAAATGTAGTTGCTGATGCTTTGAGTAGAAAATCCATCACGGCTTTGAGATCACTGAATGCCCGTTTATCTTTGGCTCGAAATAGAGCTATTTTGGCTGAGTTGCAAGTGAGGCCAACCTTGCTACAGCAGATACAAGATGGACAGAGGGCAGATGAAAAACTAATGGTTATTATGGCTAAAATTTCTGAGGGGAAGGAAACTGAATATGAGGTGAAAGCAGATGGGTGTCTATACTACAGGGGAAGAGTGTGTGTACCAGATGATGGGGAATTGAAGACTAATATTCTGAATGAAGCACACACTAGTGTTTATGCTATGCACCCAGGGAGCACAAAAATGTATAATGATTTGAAGCCTCATTATTGGTGGCCTGGTATGAAGAGGGATATAGCTGACTATGTGACTAAGTGTTTGACATGTCAGCAAGTTAAGGCAGAACATCAAGTTCCATCGGGTTTGTTACAGCCTATAAACATACCTGAATGGAAATGGGACCGGGTCACTATGGATTTTGTTAGTGGTCTACCCCTCACCCAAAGGAAGCATGATGCAGTATGGGTGATAGTGGATAGATTGACGAAGTCAACACATTTTCTGCCAGTTAGAACTGACTACTCACTGGAGAAGCTAGCAGAATTGTATATCAGTGAGATAGATAGGCTGCATGGAATCCCACTTTCTATCATATCTGATTGAGACCCAAGGTTTACATCAAGATTCTGGAAGAAGTTGCATGAATCCTTGGGTACACAACTCCACTTCAGCACAGCTTTCCATCCACAGACGGATGGGCAATCAGAAAGAGTAATCCAGGTAAACAACTGAAACCAATTGAACTAATGCAAATATTGAACTGAAATAATAATAATAACATGAAATATATGTCAGGTCCTTGAGGATATGCTGAGGAGTTGTGTCATTGAGTTTGAGGGAAGTTGGGATAGATATCTTCCACTGGCAGAATTTGCATACAATAATAGCTATCAAGCTAGCATCCAAATGGCCCCGTATAAAGCACTGTATGGGAGGAAATGTAGAACTCCAGTGTGCTGGACTGAATTGGGCGAAGATAAGCTGGTAGGGCCAGACCTGGTGAAACAGACTGAGGAAAAAGTGAAAATAATCAAAGCTAACCTGAAGATTGCCTCTGATAGACAGAAGTCTTATGCCGATCAGAAGAGAAAAGAGATAGAGTATACAATTAGTGATAAAGTGTTTCTCAAAGTCTCACCATGGAAAAAAATACTGAGGTTTGGAAGAAAGGGTAAGTTAAGCCCTAGGTTCATTGGCCCATATGAAGTCATTGAACGTGTGGGACCAGTAGCCTACAGGCTAGCTTTACCACCAGAGCTGGATAAGATCCACAATGTGTTCCATGTATCTATGCTAAGACGATACCGCTCAAATCCTTCACATGTCATCTCCATGGAAGAAATTGAAGTACAACCGGATTTGACATATGAAGAGGAACCCATACGGATCCTGGCTCGGGAAGTAAAAGAGTTGAGGAATAAGCAGATTCCACTGGTGAAAGTGCTTTGGAGGCACCACAATACCGAGGAGGCAACTTGGGAAAGTGAGGAGATGATGAGGCAACAGTTCCCTCAACTGTTTGCATCAGGTAAATTTCGAGGACGAAATTTTTATTAGAGGGGAAGAGTTGTAACATCCTCACTTTAGCTAGTCCGTACAGTCTACTGTTTCGGTGACCAATGTCGGTCTGGGCAGCTAGAATGTTTGAAATTATAAATAGACTAGAGTGAGGAGTTATTAAGTAACTAAATAATGCTCATAAAAAAATCAAAGAAAAAATTTTAGAAACCAAATACACTAAGGTAAAACGAGCCGAAACACCGAGGATGGGTAACCCAAAAGGGAAGTGACGGTGAAGGCCGTTAGCAGCCCTAGACCAGAGGGAAAAATTATAAAATAATTTTTAAGACTCCAGAGAAGGGTTATTGAGGTTCTTATGGCATTAGAATGCCAAGAAAATACTTAGAAAAATTTTTCTATCGATACACACAATTTTGGCTCGGTAAGCCAAACTGAGGGCATTTTGGTCATTTCGTCTTCAGAGATGATTTTTGACCAACTTGTCCATTCATGTAAATGAATTATATAACATAAAATGTAAACAAATATTAATCAAAATTGATTTAAAAATGAATAAGAAATGAAAGAAAAGTAAATGAGATAATGGGATTTATTACCTCATGCTTATGTAAGCATGAGGTAATTAAAAGTGTATGGGCCAATCAAATTTAAGCAAGACCATTAAAATGAAATAAAATGGGTAAAGAAGGCAGAATTCTAGAAACCAAAAATCAGCTCCCTATCTTCTTCTTCATGCCGCTACTCACCCTTACCCATTCCACCATTAACAACTTTCCATTTCTCATTTTTCTTAGCTTTCTTCCACTAAAAACCCTAATTACCAATACAAAAATTCATTCTATCATCTTGGTGATTATTGTGGGAGCAAAAAGAAAAGGAAACTAAGACTTTGAGCAAGGAGGAAAATCACTCCATTAGAGGTTAGTGACCTAACCTTGTGTATTTCACTTTAAATTCATGTTTAAAGGCGTTAAATTAGTGCAAATGACAAAGGAAATTGGTTAAATACCACTTGTATGCCATCTCTTATTTTTGGCAGCCATGGTTAGGGTTTGATGGTGTTGAGTTTAATGAAGTTAAAAGGGTATTAGGGCTGCCCACAATATGTAATTGTTAAGTAGATTGATGAAATAAAGTAAAAGTGCATGTTTGATAATGTTGAGTTAGGGTTTGGAGTGGGAAATGAGACCTTGATATTGTGATGAGGGAAGTAGGTTTTAATGGTCAATTAGTGACCATTTGGTTTGGTTTGAATCAAAAATGAAGTGAATTGGGTTGTGGGATTTGAGGTTGGAGTGGCTGCCTTGGGTGACCTGCAAGTGTGGCTGTGAGTCCAGCCTGTTTGGACAGCCATAACTTGAATTGTAGAGGTTCAATTGGTGTTTGTCCAATTGGACATGAAACTAGACACATAATGGCACAACTTTCATGAAGAAATCATGCCCAGAAAACCAAACCAACTTGACCAAAAGTTTGCCCTAATCCGGGTGACCTGCACTCTGCCTGGGCAAAGTGACCAAATGAACAGTGTTTAGTCATTTGGCCATAACTCAATGTAGAAAGGTCCAATTGACCTGAAATTTTACCAGCAACAAGGTGACATATAGACCAACAACTTTCATGTAGAAATCTGACCCAAATTATGACCATAACCTAATCAAATTGCCAACCAAACTTGAGTCACCAAATCTGGCAGAATCAGTTTACCCAGAATTTTGGAATCTGCCCAATCCGGCCAGTTATGGTGTTTAGGCCATAACTTGAGCTACAAAACTCCAAATGGAGTGATTTAAAAAAGAAATTTATCTAGACAAAATAAGGAACAACTTTCATGTTGATCACTTTTTCAAATTTCCACTGAAAAGATGACTAATGGAACAGTAAAGTCAAAGCATGAAAACTGAAAATTTTGACCAATTCATACTAAGCTTAGAGATGGTATTGGCAACCAATACCAACAAGTTTAAAATGCAAAATGTGGTTTATTGATGATATTTAAACTAATTTACCTATTATCAATGCAAAAGTCAACATTTTGGTTGACTAGTGAAATGAATAGTAGTTATAAAAATTTCAATTTCAAGAATTACATAAATTAAAAGTGTTAAATGCCCTAGTAGGCCTAATGTGATTGGTTGGATAGGTTGGCATGCCAATAGGGTTACATAGCGATCGCATATGGCTTCATGCCATTACGTATTTCATGGCTTCCCATGCCATTACGTGACATAATAGCCTTTGGCTATGATATTGAGTTGTTATACTTGGGTTTAATCACGATAATTATTACGACTTATTAGTCGTTACATTTACTGCCGGAGACACAATGTGACTGATGGTGTGATGGTCCGAGGTACTTAGTACCCAGTGCCAGTTTACTCGTTTATCCAGTCCAGTTGACTAAGTTAGGTTACTCGGGCAATGTTAATAAATCTTACCTAACTTAAATCGAGTAACACTGCAATAAATATCAGAAACTAAGTCTACCCAGAAATGTAAACATACATTCTGCATAATTTATTTTAATTTATTTTAATTTATTTTATTTTATTTTATATTGTCACCACTAAGCAGAATTGCTTAGCGCTTCGCTTTTGCCACGCGCAGGTACTGGAGACACAGCTGGGGAGTCCAGCAGGCCGCATACTGGGTGAGCCTTCATATCTGCACTCAGAGTTCAGAGTCACCTCACATTGCAGTGCATTTGGTAGGATATTAGGCCACCTGAGATATTTTGATATTTTGTATTTCATAAACTTTTGTTATGTACATTATAAACTCATGTAATTATATTTTTGCTGTAATTATCTATGAACTGTGTTCAGAAATAAATATGAGTATTTCTCATTGAATTTGGTGTGATATGAGATGATTGTAAATTTTGAGATACTGAATTGATTTGAGAAATGGTTGGAAAATGTTGGTGGTTGATTGAGATTGAGATTAAAATTATATTGGAAGTGTTTTTAAACAGGTTCAGAAGAACTGTTTTCCAATTTATAGCTGGCACTCTGCCGGATTTTCTATAAAATTTGCGAAAAAATTTAGATTTATCAAAAATTATAAATAAATGAATTAAAAGGGATTAATTGAAATTGAAACATGAATTGGTGTTCCGACACACTGAGTGGCATAACTTGCTCGGCTACACTGTAGACGGATAAGGGGTGTCACAATACTGAATCTTTTCTGATCTCCTTTGTGATCGCCTTACCAGTACTTTTGATAGGCGATGTCCGATCTCTTTCGCCTACTGGTCTGGGATCCGATCTTACCTCGATCCCCCACCATGCCAGGCTAACTCCTGAGCTTGTTTAATGATTCGACTTCATGACTTTTCCGCCGATTTATTATCCAAACTTTTATTATTTTAAAGAAGCTCTTGTATTAAGATGCGGCTATCAACCTTTATTAAACTACCTATTCATTACCGGTAACCAGAACGCCTATGTTTGGAAAGATAATAAGGCTAAGAACAAATAAATAACATGAACTGATGGAATGAAGGCAAACTCAAGAGAATAACTATCTATGCGGGGCTCTTTAACATAACATAAATTTAACGGGAATTACGAGCACGAAAACAAGGAAAATAAAAAGCAAGCACTTGATGAAGCAACGGTCTAAGCACATACCTGTAGGGGATTGAATCTGTTAAGCTAACTATGGGGGCACAAATATTATAGAGCTACGTGCTAATAGCCTGGGGACTAATGCTGGCCTTGAAATAAAGAATACCAAGTTATAATGCAGTCAGACCGAAGTAACAGTAACCGGGTTGGAATGAGACTGAGCTTGAAAAATAAGAAGTGGATATAGAGATGATGAAGACAAAACTGAAACTGAGAGATGGTATCACAGAGTAATGAACAAACTGAAAATGAAGAGTTTCAGTATCCAACTCTTTCAATGGAAATACTTTAGAAAACTGGTTTCTGAAGTTTTTCTATTTTGAAAGCTTAAAAATAGCAGAGTTACAAGACTGAATCAAGTTTCAGAGCCTTTCTACTATAATCACCACCCTTTTTCATCTTCCGTACCCTTCAACAGTTTTCATGCAGGTATTTATAGGGAACGGGTGCTCCCAATGAAGGGTCAGGATTTCCTTTGAGGGAGATGGAAGGTTTGGATTTTAAAGGACACGATCTGATGCCTGAGAATTGAAGAGAATCAAAATGAATGGCTGAGATCCTATTCAGAATATTTGTCCTTTCTCTTTTCTAATCTAACGACTCAAAATTTTCTTATCAAGGGAGATCTGAGGGCCGGGAATAAAAGGCGCCAGTCTTGTCGTCTTCTCTTTGATCCAAGGGCTCTGGGCTTGTCCTTACAAGTAAGATCAACGGTGGAAATCGAGATGTACAGGACTATCATGACATATCCTAGCACTGTTAGCAATGTGGGTGGTTCTGCAAATGAGGCATGCGGTGGAGATTTGATCTCATCTGCAACGCTTTAACTACCTCGGCTCTGATTATGACGACAGTTATTGGAAGTTGTCTTATTCTCTCTTTGCTTTTCGATCTCCCATCCCTTCCGATCTTTCTAATACGATCCTTTTTCGATCTCTCGTGCCGGGCCCCTCTCCCGATCTCTCCCATTCCAGAATCTTCTCCTCTATCCGGGCTGGTTCAGTCAAAGCATTTATTCTTTCGGTTACCGAGGCATCCGCTTCGTTTTCCGCTAGCAATAAATGCTCAAACCTTCTCTATATATATACCTTCAACGAGACATCCTTCTGCATTTCATTTTCTCCTCTTTCCGCTTCTCACTTTTCCTGTTCTAGCCGCTCCGGTAACAATCCTGGCCATGGTAGCTGCTTTTGATCTTTTTTCGACTGTTCACTTTGCTTATCGACTGAAAATTTATGACCCCGGCGATCAGAAAATCACGATGGACACCTCTGATGACAGTGAGAGAACCGGACTAATTTACCGATCCAGATCAAGAATATCGATCATGTCGATCTCGAGTCGGTCGACCGATATAATCAGCGAACCGATTTCAGGCGAGAAGACTGCTAATTTCCCTCTTATCATTGGTGACTGCCCTTCGAAGTTCACCTGGCTCCTCACCACATCAGGTGTCCCGACAGCAGCTCGGTTCCGAGCGATAACATTGACGATGACCTCTCCTATCCTCATGAGAGTCATAGTCGCCCTATCTGAGCTGTACATCTATCCGATGTCGATGGTTGGTTTCCTGATCAAACACATCTTTTGATTCAGCCACGAGACTAGGCTTTGACATAGGTCTTTACTAGGTAGGATGTACCGTCGATCTCTAGAGATCGCCCAAATGATGTAATCTGACCTTTAATGTAATCCGATCTCTAGAGATTGCCCAAATGATGTAATCTGACCTTTTGGAAATGAAATCTTATTTTGACAATTATCATTTTATTATTATTGCATTGGTTATTTTCCGATCTCTAATGTGTTTATCCGATCCGATTCCTAACTGAATAGCCCTTAGCCGATCTGTAATCCTAAACATCCACCTTAATCTGCCGATCTTTAACCAGTCGATCTCCCCTTATTTATTTATGGAGTTTCTAGAATGTTCTAGCGACGTGTCAAAAAAGCTGGTGAATCCCGCTAACTGATGCGCCGCTTAGGACACTGTGAGCATTAAATGCTCAGACAGGTATAAATAGGGGATGGGTCAGCCAGTTGCTCCCTTATGTCATTTTCAGCATCTCGCGAGCAATTCCAAAATTCTATCGTTTTTCAAGTTCTTCCGACACTGATCACACTCCGATAAGGGTTTTGATCTTTCTTTTAGTTAAATTTTCTCTTTTCTTTGAAAATGAGCGGCGCCGAGGGTCAGAGAGCGGCGAGCCCCCCTTCCATTCATGTCTCGTGGTCGTCAGATGAAGTTAAAGTGGTCCGACCAAGCGGGCGATCTGAACTTCCTACGACCTCCGTTTCAACCAGTGGTCAAGCGGCACCCTCAAGACGAACGCATTCCTCAGGGAGAGAAAGCCTTCCTGTCGATGAGCTGCCGTCAATTCTTCAAGAAACCGATCTGCAGACGATTAGCCAAGAATACAACCTTCAGACCGACTCATACGAGCTTATCAGATGCCATGGCGATCTCCAAGCCGATCATTTCTTCGAAGAAACTGATATGATCATGATATAGGAAGAACAATTAAAAGCCGGGCTGCGATTTCCTCTTGATGACTTCTTCAAGGAAGTTTTGAAATTCCACCAAGTATGTATAACCCAAGTACATTCGAACTCATGGCGAATCCTGGTAACCTTCAGAGGCCTCTGCCGAGCTAAGGGACTCAGTCCTACAGTGAAGGTGTTCGCTGAGCTACATAGTCTAACTCGTCGAAAGGACGATGAGTACTGGTTCTTTCAGGCGAAACCGCATTGCGGGCTCTTTACTGATCTGCCCCCCTCACTGAAGAATTAGAAGAATCGCTTCTTTATTCTAAGGAGCAAGATTCCGAACGGTTTTGAGGGTTTTCCACGTAGCTAGCTGCATCTGGGCCCATCACTTCCGAAGCACATCGCCCTGAGTAGGGAAGAGGGCGCAATGGTAATGGAGCTAAAGGATCAGGCGGCCAATCAGAAGTTCTCCTGTTTAGATGCGGTGACGGCCAAACTGCATCATTGGATGATGCGGCTGGTTACCGGCGAAGAACGTGGGCTTCAGCTCTCTAACCTCGGCTTCGGTACTTTCTATATCTCTAATCTCTGGGCCTTAGCGAACTCACTGTTAGTAGTATGCCCTAGAGCATATCATTTAGTATGTATCTTGTACATATTTTATTAATAAATGGCATTTCCACTTTTCTGTTTATATAATATATTTATGTGTAATAGAAAAGGTCCATTGATATTTTGTTAGAAATATTATTCTTAAGTTGTTAAGAATATGAGTGACAATATTTCTAGCACAAAGTATCATAAATAGGTTCACAATCGAGGATACTTCATAATAAGGACATGACTTATCCAGAAAGATTGTATTCATGTTTGTTCCCAAGTTATTTATATGAGATATAAATAAGATGGAATGGTGAGTCTCATGCCATATAACAAACATGATAGGCACTTATAAATGATAAGTAGGCCGAACCAGTGACACTTATGACAAGCACATGGAGTTTACTCTTGTCAATGTTGTGTCATAAATCATATCAGTGCATATAATCTTTAGACCTGAGATAGCACAGTTATCTTGTATATAGGTAGTTTGAGTTTGATACTGCTTTCATACTTGTACTATGTATGGGTATATGGGCATGTGTTGGCTCCTACTAGTTATATATGGAGGTAGGTGTTGATCAAAATGGAATCTTCCTCTAAGTAAATAGAGATAAAATCCTATGTTCATTTAATTGTTCTTGATGTTTGAGTTCTGGCCGTGACAGATAGATTTATTCGTAAAAGAGTTTTTGATGAGAAAATCTTTTAATCAAGAACTGGAATTAAAAGAGAACATAATATTCATAGCAAATGGAGTTTGACATAAACCATGACTCAGCTTGAGTTGGGATTTTGTAATGTAGAGATTCTAGTGCATGGTAACATATGATTATAGGTTCATTTAAGGTAAACCTTATTACTAATTGGGTGGCCATGGCATGCTATGCTAGGTGTTAACCATGGTCTATGAGGTTCATAAAATGATTTAGAGAAATCATTTATGGTAAGAAAGAGTTCTGATGATATTAAGAGTTGATATCATGTCTCATTGCCAATTAGTGATGAGCCTAGTAAGTCACACACATACACAAGTTATCACCTAATTAAATATGATTTAATTAATTAATTAAAGAGTTTAATTGATTAATTAAATAGGTTTGGTTTGCAATTAGATTGCAAAGTCCCTAGCATGACTTGAAACCAAATCTAGATTATTGGATGTATAATATAAGTTAAATTTATATTTAAAGTGTTTAAATATGAATTTAATTAATGAGAAATTAATTAATAGAGATTAATTAATTAATTTATATTTGATATAAATTAATTAGAAGAAGAAAAATAATTATTTTGGGTTGAGAACTCAAAATTAAGACACAGGGGCATTTTGGTCATTTTGCAGTGTGACACGTGGCACCATGAGATGGTGACACATGGCATAATACATAAGATTGCCAAATGTTTTTTAATCATGTAAGATGATTAAAATCAAGATTAATTATAGGTTTGACACTTGGCACAATGTGATTGGGTCACTTAAACCTAGAGCTAATCAAAGGGTGACATGTGGCAAGGGTTTAATGTGTTAACCTAGCTATTTAAGTGTTGTTATGAGAAAACAAAATACAACCAGCAGCCACACTCCTTTTTCACGCCACTTTGAGGGTTTTTATCTCTTCTTCTTCATCTCTTATCAATTCAAAGAGATTAGCCATCAATCTCTTGAATTAAGAACACTAGAAATTGTTTCTAGTGTCCTGTTTACATCTTTAATCTCTTAAAAGGTAGAACTTGAATTTCTAATTAATAGAAAAGGCTTTAGAAGCTTTTCAAGGGCTGCCATAGGTGTTCTTGGTGTGGACAAGCTAGAGGGACAACATCTGGTGTCCTGAAGACGAATCTCAAAGGCACAGACACGCTGTAGTGCATCAAGAGGTTAGTGTAATCGTTCTTGATTTAATCTAGGGTTCTAAAATTAATCTGATTAATTTTAAAAATCTTAAATGGCAAATACAGATCCAAAAACATATTAAAAGAGTTTTAATATGTTTTTTATCATTGAAATCAAATAGATAAAAATAAATCTTGCATGATGCATGTGACCCTAGGTGAAAATTTTTGAATTCAATGGTATAAACTTGTGTTTTTCACGCTTCCGTTCCTTCAATTGGTATCAGAGCCACTATATTTGCCATTTAGATTGTTGATTATATGATTTAATTGTGTGTTTGATCATGAGATCAAAAGTTCATTGCTGGTTGCAAAGCAAGTTGGCGGCATACTTGAAAAAAATACCATCAATGGTGCGCATGGTTTGGCTTCCATGGGTGGTTTAAGGTTTGGCTTTTAATTCTGCATTTGTTGTATGATCTAAGGCCTATTCTTTGACTAATTAAAGTGTTTAATTAGTAGTTTTTATCACACAATTAAATTATGATTCAAATCAGAATTTTAAAAATTGTTTGAATGTGATTCAAATCTGAATTTTAAAAGTTGTTTGAATGTGATTCAAATCTGAATTTTTAAAGTTGTTTGAATCATATTTAAATCTGATTTTTTAAAATTGATTGAATAAAATTCAGATCTGATTTTTTAAAAAATGTTTGAATGTGATTCAAATCTGAATTTTTGAAGTTGTTTGAATGTGATTCAAATCTGAATTTTTAAATTTGTTTGAATGAGATTCAAATCTGAATTTTTAAATTTATTTGAATCATATTCAAATCTGGATTTTTAAGTTGAATATGAGATATTCAATTTAATTTAAGTATGTATGTTTTATTTAATTGTTAAATAGTGATATGCATGATGGATGATCATGGACTATAAAAGACCAATGTGATTGAATTTATTTCTTTTATGTTTCTTTGGGATTGTAAATTAATTAATTTATTTTATTTTATTTTTTTGGACATGTATTATTAAGTTTGTAATAATTTTTGGGTTGTAATTTCATTTATTTAAGTTCTTGTAAATTCTCCTTGGTATGCCAAGGATTACTATGTAATATTGGATTGCAAGAAGTTCAAGGAGGTCAAGAGCATTGGTGGGACCAGTGGGAGGAATTCAAGATCAAGTGTTGATTATGTACTCCTTCAGCAACTCTTGTAAAATGAATGAATGAAATGCACCTAGGAATGCCCTGATCAATTTCTTGGTGCTCAGAATTGAATCCCTTAGAAAGTCCATGATCATACCATATTAATTGTTTATCCATGAATGCATGAGATGTATGGGAATGTATGCAATTATATGATATATGCATGCTAAATGGATAATGTGCAAAGTGAGACCTTAATAGTAAATAGAATGACCATAAAATTTTCCAAACAAATGATTAAGTTGGAAATGCTATAATTAAAGTAATTATAACATAGGCCCTCCATTGGGGCAATTATTTTAAGAAATTTTAAATAGTTGCATAAGATGCAATTTATTTAAGAGATTTTCTTAAGAATAATTGTTAAGCATGAGATGTTGTAAATATGTAAATGGTTTAGTGGCCAATATTGGATGTACCTGAGGACATTAAAATTATTTGCATAATTACTGGCTCAATGGGATCAACTTAACTAATGCAAGATAAGTCAATAATGGATGTACCTGAGATTTTGAGCATTAGGGGCTAGGTAAAGGATTGAACCTCACCTGAGATGTGATGGGCAAGGAGTTGCTCACTTATAGTTTATTGTAATTCCAATAATGGATGTACCTGAGGATGATCAATAGAATTATAAGAATTCAATCACCCACTAGAAATCCATCCAACTAGGATTTCCGTTTCCTACTTTGGAAGTGTACGATTCGCTAAGTTAGTGGGAGGACCAATTTGATTAAAAGACCATAATCATTTTGGTTAATTACATGATACATTTACTAATTAATCTGGTTATTTTCTCAGCTTAATTTTCTCGATAAAAATGAGCACAAAACAACCACCACCATCCAATATCCTTGCAAGCATACTTGATCACAATAGGATGACTGGACCTAATCATTCGATTGGCTAAGAAATTTGAAACTTGTCTCGAACCTTGAACATATAGGATATGTTCTAGATTCAAATTTTCCTGGTCCCTTACCTCCAGAGGCCACACAAGAGGAACATGATACTTTGGACAAGTGGAAGGAGCATGATATGAGAGCTAAATGTTACATGCTTGCTTCCATGAGTAATAAGTTACAGAAGCAATATGAGAACATGCAGAGTGCGAGTGAGATCCTCCTTCACCTACAAGAGTTGTATGGTGAGCACAGCAGGAATGCTAGGTATGAGATATCTAGACAGCTATTCCGTATGAGGAAGTCCGAGGGATGTAATGTTGGGGATCATGTCCACAAGATGATTCGATGATTGAGCATTGGAACATCTTGACTTTAACATGGATTTCCAACTACAGACGGATTTGATCCTTCACCCTTCCTGAGTCTTTTGGGAATTTTGTGACAAATTTCCATATGACTAAACAGGAATGCACCTTAGCTGGTTTACTCAACATGCTGGTTATTGCCCAAAGGAATATGCCAGGCAATAAAGGAAAAGAGGTAGCTTTGGTTGCATCTTCTTCTGCTGGAAAGTCCAACAAGAAGAAGGGCAATAGGAAAAAGAAACCTCTGATTCCTGGTCCTTCCAAAAAAATAGCTAAACAGAAAAGGAAGACTAAAGCTGATGGAGGCAAAGGAAAGTGTTTCCACTGCCAACAGGAAAGTGTTTCCATTGCCAGTAAGAAAGTGTTTCCACTGGCCAGAGTATAGCAATCTAAATGAATGCAATGCCGTGGTGAAAACCAACTCAAGTTCAAAATATATTTGGCACTTAAGGTTATGTCATGTTGCAGAAGATAGGATTACAAAATTGGAGAAAATGGGGATTCTATCCTTATTGGACTCTGAGCCTACTCCAACTTGTGAATCTTGCCTTCAGGGCAAAATGACTAGATCACCCTTTGTTGAACAGGGGCTAAGAGCTAAAAATATTTTGTAGCTAATACATAGTGATGTATGTGGTCCATTTAAAGTAATGGCTAGAGGGGGTTTTCATTATTTTATTACCTTTACTGATGATAAATCAAGGTTTGGGTATTTGTATTTGATGAAATACAAACATGAATCTTTTGAAAAGTTCAAAGAATTTAAATCTGAAGTAGAAAATCAAACAGGAAAGAATATTAAAGCTCTTCGATCAGATCGTGGAGGTGAATATTTGAGTACTGAATTTGATGAATACTTGAGAGAGCATGGCATTGTTTCTCAGCTGACTCCTCCAGGAACGCCACAGCTGAATGGTGTATCTGAAAGGAGAAATCGTACCATATTGGATATGGTACGTATTATGATGAGCTATACTGATATGCCAATCTTCTTTTGGGGATTTGCATTAGAATCAGCTTTGTATATTCTGAATAGGATTCCATCAAAATCAGTTTCTTCCACACCTTATGAGATATGGCATGGAAGAAAACCAAGTCTTAAGCATGTTAAGATTTGGGGTTGTCCAGCTTATATCAAAAGCTGAACACTGATAAATTGGAGACCAGATCAGAAAAAGGTCGATTTGTTGGATATCCAAAAGATAGTTTTGGATATTATTTTATTTGCCTACTTCACAAAAGTTATCATAAGTAGAGATGCCACATTTCTTGAACAACAATTTGTCCAAGAAGGAGGCAAAGAAAGGCAAATAGAGTTAGAATTGGAGAATTCTGACCAACCAACAGATCAGATGGATATAGATCCATCTAGTCAACCTATACCCGTTGATGAAACATCTACAGCTGTTCCTCGTAGAACAACCAGGGTATCTCACCCACCAGTGAGATATGGTTTTCTTCATGAAGAAGAACAAGAGTTGTCTACTCATGAACAAGTAGATCATGGAGATGATCCACTTACCTATGAAGAAGCTATATCAGATATAGACTCTTCAAAATGGATTGATGCTATGAAATCCGAGATTGATTCCATGTATAAGAATCAAGTTTGGGATCTTGTTGACCCACCTGAAGGTATTGTACCTATAGGGAACAAATGGGTTTTCAAGAAGAAAATTGGTTTTGATGGAAAGGTAGAGACCTATAAAGCAAGGCTAGTAGCGAAAGGGTTTTGCCAAAGGCAAGGAATCGACTATGAGGAGACTTTCTCGCCTGTTGCCATGCTTAAATCAATTAGGATTTTATTAGCAATAGCTGCGTACTATGATTATGAGATTTGGCAGATGGATGTCAAAACAACTTTTCTCAATGGATACATTGAAGAAAACATTTTCATGGAACAACCTAAGGGTTTTGAATCCCAAAATGGTTCCAAGGTATGCAAGCTAAAGCGATCCATTTATGGGTTGAAACAAGCTTCGAGGAGTTGGAACATCCGTTTTGATGAAGCCATTAAATCCTTTGGTTTTATAAAAAATGAGGATGAGCCATGTGTATATAAGAAGGTTAGTGACAGTGCTATCACTTTCCTTGTCTTATATGTGGATGACATACTGTTGATGGGTAATGACACAGGTATGTTGACGACTATAAAGGTATGGTTGTCAAATACATTCTCCATGAAAGACTTAGGGGAGGCAACCTATATTCTTGGGATTCGCATCTATAGAGATAGAGCGAAACGAATAATTGGTTTATCCCAAAGTCTATACTTGGAAAAGGTGTTAAAGAGGTTTAACATGCTTGATTCCAAGAGAGGATTGTTACCAGTGAGACATGGTATCCATCTTTCTAAAGAGATGTCTCCAAAGACACCTGAAGAAAGAGATAAGATGGCCAGGATTCCTTGTGCTTCGACTATTGGAAGTTTAATGTATGCAATGTTGTGTACTAGGCCGGATATCGCATATGCTGTTAGTTTGACTAGCAGGTATCAATCCAATCCAGGTTTGGAACACTGGATAGCTGTCAAGAATATTCTTAAGTACTTGAGAAGAACTAAGGATTTATTCTTGATTTATGGAGGTGGAGACTTGCAATTGGATGGTTATACTGATTCTGATTTCCAATCAGATATTGATGATAGAAAGTCTACCTCTGGATATGTGTTCATTTGTAATGGAGGTGCAGTCAGTTGGAAGAGTTCCAAACAGAGCACAACTGCAGATTCCACTACAGAGGCTGAGTATATTCGCATCGTGATCCGCAAAGGAAGTCGCTTTGGATTAAAAGTTCGTGATGTAACTTACAAGAGTTCCTTCCATTGAGTCGCCAGTTCCATTACACTGTGACAACAATGGAGTAGTCATATAGGCTAAGGAACTAAGGTCTCACCCAAAATCCAAACACATAGAAAGGCACTACCACATTATCAGAGATATAGTTGGGCAAGGCGATTTAGCCATGCAGAAAATAGCATCAGCTGAAAATCCAGCTGATCCATTCACTAAGCCTATGTCACAGACTCAGTTAGACCGACATCTTAAGAAGATAGGTCTAAGATATTGTAATGAATGGCTCTAGTGCTAGTGGGAGATTGTTAGTAGTATGCCCTAGAGCATATCATTTAGTATGTATCTTGTACATATTTTATTAATAAATGGCATTTCCACTTTTCTGTTTATATAATATATTTATGTGTAATAGAAAAGGTCCATTGATATTTTGTTAGAAATATTATTCTTAAGTTGTTAAGAATATGAGTGACAATATTTCTAGCACAAAGTATCATAAATAGGTTCACAATCGAGGATACTTCATAATAAGGACATGACTTATCCAGAAAGATTGTATTCATGTTTGTTCCCAAGTTATTTATATGAGATATAAATAAGATGGAATGGTGAGTCTCATGCCATATAACAAACATGATAGGCACTTATAAATGATAAGTAGGTCGAACCAGTGACACTTATGACAAGCACATGGAGTTTACTCTTGTCAATGTTTTGTCATAAATCATATCAGTGCATATAATCTTTAGACCAGAGATAGCACAGTTATCTTGTATATAGGTAGTTTGAGTTTGATACTGCTTTCATACTTGTACTATGTATGGTTATATGGGCATGTGTTGGCTCCTACTAGTTATATATGGAGGTAGGTGTTGATCAAAATGGAATATGTTCCTCTAAGTAAATAGAGATAAAATCCTATGTTCATTTAATTGTTCTTGATGTTTGAGTTCTGCCAGACAGATAAATTTATTCGTAAAAGAGTTTCGATGAGAAAATCTTTTAATCAAGAACTGGAATTAAAAGAGAACATAATATTCATAGTAAATGGAGTTTGACATAAACCATGACTCAAATTGAGTTGGGATTTTGTAACAGAGAGATTCTAGTGCATGGTAACATATGATTATAGGTTCATTTAAGGTAAACCTTATTACTAATTGGGTGGCCATGGCATGCAATGCTAGGTGTTAACCATTGTTTATGAGGTTCATAAAATGATTTAGAGAAATCATTTATGGTAAGAAAGAGTTCTGATGATATTAAGAGTTGATATCATGTCTCATTGCCAATTAGTGATGAGCCTAGTAAGTCACACACATACACAAGTTATCACCTAATTAAATATGATTTAATTAATTAATTAAAGAGTTTAATTGATTAATTAAATAGGTTTGGTTTGCAATTAGATTGCAAAGTCCCTAGCATGACTTGAAAACAAATCTAGATTATTGGATGTATAATATAAGTTAAATTTATATTTAAAGTGTTTAAATATGAATTTAATTAATGAGAAATTAATTAATAGAGATTAATTAATTAATTTATATTTGATATAAATTAATTAGAAGAAGAAAAATAATTATTTTGGGTTGAGAACTCAAAATTAAGACACAGGGGCATTTTGGTCATTTTGCAGTGTGACACGTGGCACCATGAGATGGTGACACATGGCATAACACATAAGCTTGCCAAATGTTTTTTAATCATGTAAAATGATTAAAATCAAGATTAATTATAGGTTTGACACTTGGCACAATGTGATTGGGTCACTTAAACCTAGAGCTAATCAAAGGGTGACATGTGGCAAGGGTTTAATGTGTTAACCTAGCTATTTAAGTGTTGTTATGAGAAAACAAAATACAACCAGCAGCCACACTCCTTTGTCACGCCACTTTGAGGGTTTTTATCTCTTCTTCTTCATCTCTTATCAATTCAAAGAGATTAGCCATCAATCTCTTGAATTAAGAACACTAGAAATTGTTTCTAGTGTCCTGTTTACATCTTTAATCTCTTAAAAGGCAGAACTTGAATTTCTAATTAATAGAAAAGGCTTTAGAAGTTGTTCAAGGGCTGCCATAGGTGTTCTTGGTGTGGACAAGCTAGAGGGACAACATCTAGTGTCCTGAAGACGAATCTCAAAGGCACAGACACGCTGCAGTGCATCAAGAGGTTAGTGTAATCGTTCTTGATTTAATCTAGGGTTCTAAAATTAATCTGATTAATTTTAAAAATCTTAAATGGAAAATATAGATCCAAAAACATATTAAAAGAGTTTTAATATGTTGTTTATCATTGAAATCAAATAGATAAAAATAAATCTTGCATGATGCATGTGACCCTAGGTGAAAATTTTTGAATTCAATGGTATAAACTTGTGTTTTTCACGCTTCCATTCCTTCACTCACTGACTTTTTTTTTTGTGCAGGTATGGCGAGCGGTGAGTCTTCCAAAGAGAGCCGAAAGCAAAAGAGAGAGGTCTCCAGGAAAGTGCGAGAAATGAAGCGCGCCGAGGCCTCACAGACGCCAAGGCATGATCCAGGAGAAGCGCCGGGAGGCTCATCCCGACCCTCGGGATAGTCGGTCCCTGAGATAGAGGTAGTCCGATCTCCTCCTCGACAAGAAGAACCACCACTTCCACCAGTTGCTTCGAGTGTGGAAGAGGGTCCTTCCCAACCTCCTACGAGGACCCTTTCTCGCGGTGGCCAGGTCCTCATTCATTCCTTGGAGAAGAACCGATCCGTACGGGAAAACCCGGGCTTGGCAAAGGTTCTGGGAGCTTCTATATGACTCCAAGAGGATCGGCACAGGCTGATCCAGGGCAACAATGATGATCTCCTGGCCCAGACGATGAGCTTGAGCGTGGAGAGCTTAGTGAACCAGCACATCATCAGGGAAAAGCCTCATCATTTGAGGCAGGAGATCCAGAAGGTGGGTCAGGAAACAGCTTCCGCCCGAGCCCAACTTTCATCCGCCCAAGATTACATAGCTGCAATTGAGGGGCGGATGAAGTTCTATGAGGATAAACTGGCCGAGCAGGCTCATGCTCTTGAAGAAGCTCGGGCGCTCTGAGCTGCTGATGTCGCTCGCCTCACTGAAGAACTTAGAGCAAAAGAAGAAGAGGCAGTGACGAGGGAGGCCGGTGCTTATGTGAATGCCCACGGGGATCTCTTGGCCGAGCTTAAGAAGCATTATCCTGAAAAGGACTTTTCTTGGATGGTGGACCTGGCTCCCCAAGACGAAGAGGAGAGCGAGGAGGAAGCTGAGGGAGATAGAGAGGGTGAGCGAAATGTAGAACAGGCTGGGGGTGATCCTCCAGCCGAATGACTTGTATTTTTTTACTTTGAAATGAAATGAAGTTCTCTCTTTTGTTCAATGACTAGATGAGATCGGAAAGTATCTAAATTGTACAAGCGCCTGACTGTCTGAACTAATTAGAACATCAAACTTAAAAGTGACTATTAATCTAAGTATAAGAAGTCGGAAAAACATTGTAAGCATGAGATCGGCTGAGAACAAACACCGAACGGGACTTAAGATTATTAAAATTGGAAACCTGATTTGAACACTTAAGATCGGAAGCAACATTAAGCCGGATTAAAACCTTAACTTTATTAAACAATTATCCACAATATTTATAAAAGGGAGATCGAAAATAAGACTGGGTGGCACGAAGACCTAATGTTGGTTTGATTTCATTTGATGAGAGATCGGAAATGAATTGAACTGGCCAGGAGACTTGATAATTGGTTTGAGAGATTGGTGAGGATTTGAACGATATGGAGACTTGGTATTGGTTCGATTTCTTTGAAGAGAGATCAGAAATGTGATTGACTGGCAAGAAGACTTGGTGTCAGTTTGATCCCTATAAAGAGAGATCGGAAATGAATTGAACAACATGGAGACTTGGTGCTGATGATCAATTTCAAAGTCTATTGATTTCGGGGATCGGCCAAAATATGGTGTCAACACCCATCTTTGTTGCTCAGAGATGTGACTCATACTCCCTGCCTAACAATGTCTTGGGACCTTACCCGAGATCACTGCCAGACATGCTGACCCTTAAAGCTTAAGCTAGATTATCTTCATACTCAAAGCAACTGTACATTTTTAATTCCATGATGCTGAGAACTTCCAATTTACTTGGTGCCACTCATGAGGTTCTTGTACCAACTCTTATCCATATTAGATAACCCACTATGTAGTGCTCTATCTAAGTGCCAAACATCCCATAAACCATTTATCAATATTGGAAAGTGAGTTGAGTCTCCTTTCTATCATAACAAAAGTTTATGCATTTCTAACACCTAGTCAACACAACTTTAACATTTCCTACTCCTTCTCTTGAATTCTTGACTTCTTCTTGAAGCATCATACTGTCTAGCATACCTTCAAACACATTGGCACTTAAGTTTAGGTTCCATTGCTCCCTTACACTGACATTTCACCATGGCTTGTCCTAGACATCCTTTATATCATGTGTCACTACGGTACTAACTTACTATTCACATTATGCAATATATGCAATTCACCATGGAAGATTATTCTTATACCTCCTTTCTCATCTAGACCATCAAAACATCATCATTCCTTATAATCCATTATAGAAAATTACTCATCATAGTTGGATAGGACTTCTTGAAACTATATATTCCACCTGAACTAAAATGGAAAGAAAGAGAAATCTTTTCCTATAGTCAACAGTACATCATTGTCTAATAAACAATGTTTAGCTCACATCTCTTAGTCTTTCTCTTCAAATTTTATCATCTCTTTTAATTATTGTGCTCTTTCTATAAGATATCAGTCACACAAACCTCCTGTTGTACCACTGTCCCGCCTGTCATATGCTTTTATAGTTTACTATCTTTGTTTACACTTCATTTGTACTTCATACCTATCATTATTATTATGTGTCCTTATCTTCTGTCCTATTCTGGAAGGTGCCTCTCACTATCAAATCCTTGCAGAATTATCTCCAGTCTTACCTACATACATTACTTTAATCATTACACTTTCTAGTGACTTGTAACTACCATCTATATCCATCTCTTTTTGCTCTATCCCTTGCTATTATTCTGTCATTAATACTTCCTCACAAGTGACTCTGTTGGTCACACTGAGAACATCTGCCTGATTCCTCATAATAACCTCTAAAAATTGTTTTACCTTCTCTACAGTCTAACCTAAAGTATTTGTGTCATCATCTATTGTCCTTTCCTTTCACCATACCTATTTAAACCACTATGATGACCTTAATTAACTTACTATTTACTATTTTTATTCCTTATCCTGAAAAAATAGCTCAGGATACCATTGCACACTATCTAGCCGTAACTTACTTAAGTTGCATTCCTTGCCTAACTCTTCTCGTACTATCAATAGGTTAACAGAACCTTATCCCATTACTGCCCACTTCACCTTAGGTATAGGGAATAAATAGAGTTTGATCCAATCCTACAAAATCCAAGCTCTATATCTTACCTTAAATATGTTATCCTCTGAATCTCACATTGCTAGGTTTTATACCTCGATCACTATTCTCACTAATGTGGTCCCATTCTAGGTTCTAAATCCTTATCATTTACCTTGCCCAGAATAACACCTAGACTACTCTATATCTTAACTCCATTCTTCCTATTCTGGGCCCTTCAAGTTATCCTTTAATCTATTTATTTTATCTTACCTAGAATAAAACTCTGACTACTCTATTCATAGCTCTATTATTCTTTCTAATCTGATAGCTATACTAGATAATTGTACCTTTCCATGTCTCTGCTAGGTCATCACACCTCTGTGCTACTCAGACTTTATTTGTGCTGCTCAAACTTTATCTTTTGACCACTCTAGCAAGTAATTTCACTGGCATTTGGGTTATGTTGTATCTACAACCAACTGTCCTAATTCTCATTTTTGCACTACTCTATTTCCTGGTATTCTATGATTTGTCTCTGCTAACTTACTGCTCTTAACATTATTCTATTTAGAGTATACTCTTGTCTTAGGTAGTAAGAAGTTGAGAAGAAACGCAGGAAATAATAGCCATGCATACATGTGCGATCTTTGTTCCTGTTTGCTAGACTACAAACTACCTTTTACTACCTCAAGGAGGGGATCTACATGGATTCTCTTTTCCCATTTCCACTCAATTAGCCATAACTTATGACACTGGGTGCCTAAACCCATCATTAACTCAAAAGCTTACATACATCATGATCTTATCACTTATGATTCCCAGAGTGGAATTTGTACCCTCTTTAGGGTACCTAAACCAACTATCTATCACACCCTACAATTTTATCTAGGACATCATTCCGTAGGTTACCAACACTTGTTGTAACCTTCCATCTTTCCCAAAAAGACTAGACCACACTATGCAGCATGACTAATTGCAGAAGAGGTGCTGTATCTACCACATTACCACAACCATGTAAGGCTATTTTCTCTCTTATTATACTCTAAACTTCCTAAAACATCATTTCACAGGCTATGAACATTATTCATAGCCTCTGGTCTCCTTTAAGGAGAAAGGTTATACTCTGCACATCGTTGCCACACTAAGGATATATTATCCTCATTAAACTTTAAGCAAAACTTCTATCGTGAAGCTAAAATTATCCAAGATTCCATATAGGAAATTTGATGGTTCCACTTGTTAAGTACCGACATTATACTACAATCATACTAAAAACCTTTAATCTTTTAGTAACTCATCTACAATGCGGTGTTCAAGTTAGGATAACTGAATCAATGACTCTATTAAACGCCCAACTGCAACCTCTGATACTCTACCAGCTAGGAGTTATCATACAACTTATTTTCACTATTGCAATTTTTTGGCATTATATGATAGTTAAATAAATGAAGATGAATATGTCAATAAAGAAATATACCTCCCCTCTTGTGGTACAGGGTCCAGTGCAAAACTTGCAACCATACTCCATCTCCAATGACTGCATCACACCATGATTAAACAAAATATTAGAAAACCACACCAACTTAATAGAAACTTATGTAAGAAATTGCATGTAGAGAGATGCGACAGTTAAGCAAATTGATAAAAATAAACTATCACATATATATTTACTATATGCCTCAAGCACTAACTTATCATCCATCTTCATTTATAACAACACATATTTATAAGGAAACTTGCTGCCCAAAAAGAAAACTAGTTAGGAATTACATAAATCCTAAAAAGACTAGGAGTGAAAAAGTCAAAAGACATGTTTAATTAAAAATCCTAGGATTTTGATTAAACTAGCATAAAACTTTAAAGAGAAGGAAAAAGACAAGCAAAACATAAATCTAAAGAATATAAGAAGAGAATCATAAATAGTAGGACTAGGATATGACTAAATTTTCATGTGTCAATATGTCTTTCAACCAAAATTCAAGATTTTATGTTCGTTTGGAATTCTTTCCAACTAGGATGTGCATAATAATCCTTAAATTTTAGCAAAGACATTAATAAATAATGGGAATATGCTTGAAAATAGGAAGTAGTATTGTGAGTGGTAAATAACACTTCTTTCCCTATCAAACGATGCCATAGAAGTGCATTAACACAAGGAATGAGATCAATTATAAAAAAAAAAAAGGCAATTAAGATTAAGAAATATCTACTGTAGATTAAAGTATGAGACATATATATCTACAATAATCAGGATTTGGTATGAATGATGTGGTATTAAGGAAGCCATAATTTCCACCAATAAAGGCTTGTCTGTAGAAAAACATATGGTTGAATGTTAAAGTCATACCTAGTTAAGACAAGTACCAATTTCACATATAAATCAGTATTACATAACTATTAAAGAAGATGTCAAAAAAAAATATTAGAGAAATTAATAGTCCTAACCAAAATCTATTGGCAAAGGTATGTGAGACATCCTTGCCTCCACTATTATAAGCACCACCAGATTCCCCAACCCAAAGTCCTACCCATTGAGTAAATCCTTAATGCTAACTGAAAAGTCTCTATATGTTTATGCTATTTGCAAGAAGTATGGATCATAAACCTTATCAATCAAAGTTTTATCCACACCTACATATAATATTAATTAATTGGTAAAAATTATTAAAAAAGACTAATAATTAATGAAATATGTTCCTGCACCAAGGTTGTAGATATGGTGGGTTACTCCTTGAACAATATTTAGTCCAGTGGCCTACAAAAAGGTATTAAACCATTGCTCATCATAAAAACCAATAGGGCCCATCACAGCTAGTCTTGTTTTAGGATTTAGGGATAATTCATCCACTAATTTTTGAAAGCGATAATATATTTATTGTATTGAACAGCATCCAGTCTTACAGATACTCTTGATGGGCACAATTCATTCTCTAATGAAATGATACACAATTAATTAGGGTAGAAATTTATTATTAATTAAAAAAATTAAATTGAGATGTAAATGAATAAGATTCAATTCTATAACTTCTTTTGATATGGTCCTCATTATCAAGAAAATATCAATTGAAATTAAGGATTTGAGAGCATAAACATCAACATATTAACCATAAATTTGGACCCAGATCTAAAAGGAAATTTATAAATTTAACATTAATTAAAGTTGATAACTTTATTTGATAAAATTAAATAGAAAACTCATATCCTTGAATTAAAAAAAAAATTAATTGAACAAAAGCATGCAAAAAACAAAATTAGTAGAGGGTGTTAAAAAAAGAAATACCTATAGCTTACACCTAATTTCATCCAAAACTTTTCTAATCCTTGAGAGAGATAGTAGAGGATATTTTATTGAAAATAAAAAAACTTTGTTGCTTCTTTAATGGCATCTCTCTCAATTCTTTAACAGAACCTACAACACCTGATGCAGAAAACAAATTATTAATGATAATTGAACTTGCATATACACAGTAAATAACAAATTTATACTATGAAGAAGTTGTTTTTTTGTTCCTTTCTAGAGCCAAATAAAAGTAAAGCAATTCATGCAAATAATCATAAGTTGAAATGACAATACTTGGGCAACAACACATAATTCTAAATCTAATTGTGGAAATCAAAGCCTAGATAATGGCTTCTCATCCATAAAACCCTAATTACTTCATTCTACAGTAGTGTTAAATTTCCAAACAAAGAACCCCACGTAGCATAACTATCTAAAATTGAGGCTAAATCTGAAGATCTAGATTTCTTGAAAGAATTAACTCTAATGCAAAATAAATAAAGAAAAGAAAAAATAACTAACTAAGATTGTTATTACTCTTAGCGAAGCTGTAATCGAAGAAGCGAGAGGTGATGTCCTCAGACTTAGCTTTTCAAGAAATAATTTCATCATGGAAAATTGAAGTTGAGACACAGCAAAGTCTCTAGTGGTGTTCTTGATAACACGACTTTCAATACACCTTCCTTTGAGAGCCTTCATGCTCTATGATTATGTGAGATGCTCTAACCTGACTGGCTAACATCGTTTTCATCCTCTTCTTAGCTCTTTTCTCTTCCTTTTTCTTTTGATCAATTTGCAGATGAGATCAGATCTTTCTTTCTCTTTTTATCAGAATCTATTTTCCTTCATGTTTGTATTTTCAAAAACTCTTATTATCAGAGGCTACCGATGCCTTATAAATCAAAGATGACAGATCCATTAGAAATTAGACTTACTAATGCCTCACCGATGCCTTAGAGAATCTAGAATATGAACTAGAAGATATCACCACTAGCTAGAAATTATCAGAGAAATCTTCAAGGGCTTTATGCATTTTTTGAGAAAAATAGAGGAGAGGACATTTAGGGCAAAATTAAAATTCTAAGGATTGAATGTTTTGAGCATGCTATTAACAAAAATTTTAGGAGATATAATGTTTTACAAAATGGCTGCCTTTAGTTATTACAAAGAGAGAGGCAAAACAGGAACCGCCTTTGAGAATTGCCTTAATGATGAATGGCTGAACTTTTAGAGGCATTTACACAAACTGCCTCTATAAAACTATTGGGAAAGGCTTTATTTTTAATAGTGACATGATTCTTTTTGCATTTTGCTTGAGAGAACTGCTTCAATATTCCTTGGCAAGTTTGTCTACTATTTAGGCCTAAAAGATTAATGAGTACACTCACTAATCTCATTAGATTTCTCTTATTTTTTTAAAGCACAGTAAAAAAATATCTCTTTTGTTTTTTATATTTTTATAAAGCACATACACACACGTAGCTAATTTTGAAGCTTGATACTAATCTTTCTTTCTCTATTGCATGAGAAAGGACCTGCAATGGTATGAACATAATCTAGTTTCTTTTCCTCCCTTAATAGTTATACTAGTGTGCGTAATGAAATAAAGATTCTCAAATTTTACTCAACTGTTCACAATGAGCATAAAAAATAAATAGAATGAAAGATTTAAAGGTTGTTAATCTTACACATTATTTAATATTCTTTTGATACACATTTTAGCTTACACTTGGCTCCTTTTTTGTCTTGCTTGAGAGAGCTACTGCAATGTTTCTTGTAAAGTTTGGTTATTGTTCATAATGAAAAAAAGATGATGAAAAAGGTGACTTTCTGATCTTATAATAATTTTTTTTTATTTTTCTAACCATATTAACAGTGACCAATGCCATTAGTTTTTTTTTAATTACTTTAAATACTTACACTATGCAAAAAAGAGAAGGCAACAATGGAAGGTTTGAGAATTATTGGCAGTCTAAAAGTTTAAGTTAAATCGCTTTAAATATCAGTTGATTCTTACAATTGTTTTTTGTAGCAAAATTCAATGACTTATTAAGACCTACATGTGGCTATTTTCAATTTAAAAACTCATAGTTGGCACCTCTCTTTCCTCACTTGAGAGAGATTTCATCCTTTACCCGAAAGAGGTAATGCAACACTACTTTCCAAATGATGAAAAAATAAAAAATGATAGAAGATAAAAAATAAAAAGAAAAGGCAAGCAATTAAAATTTGGAAATTTTTAGGGGCATAAAGTTCATTTTGAATAGCTGTGAATATTAACTAATTTAAAAAAAAAATTTAAACAAATTTCAGGTGATTTTAGAGACTTTCAGTTATCTCTCTTCATTTTGTAAACTTCCACCTGATTATTTCACCAATCTCCATGCTCCTTCCCAAGTGATAAAAAAACCAAAAGCAAAGAGGTAAAAAAACAAAAAAAAAAGGCAAGAATAGAATATTTGGAAACTAAAGTAAGAAGATTTGGCTTATTACTTTCAAATATTCTCTAAACCTAAAGGCCTTTGTTACTAATCAAAATTAGTATATAAACTCCTAAAACTATGTATTATACATCTCATTTACCATAATACTTATTGAGAAATGTTGAATAAGTTTATAACATGTCATAAATGTGATTATATGTCTACAAGAATTATTTAAACCATTGAATACTGCTGGAGAAAGATGACGGACAACCCCTAAGGCTCAAGAGCCTTGAAGAATCTCCAGGTCAAAAAAATGGCCCTCGGCCATGCCAAGGGATGACTCTTGAGGGCTTAAAAGCTCAATGAATCTCCAAAATAAGGGATAATGTTTGAGTTTTAAGGGCCTTTAAGAATCTCCAAACCAAAAGAGTGGCCCTCAAGCCCTCTGTCACACCTTACCCCTCTGTAAGGCATAACATGATCCCGTAGAATATCTAATGAACTACTGAACTCCACCTACCGATAACTCATTAAGTATCCTACAAGGGATTTTAAAACCATTTTCTTACATTTTGGAAGTAGCGAGCATTTTGGTAGGAATTAAAATCATTTATTCGAAGCTTTAAAATTAGTATAAATTTTTGTCCATTTTTATTTTTTCGCAAATTTTAGAAAAATTTCAGCAGAATGCCGTCTGTATTTTGACAAAACAATTCTTCAAATACCTGAAAAAAACACTTCCAATAAATTTCTATGACTCCCAACCTCCAAATAATTTCAATTCAACTCAAAATTCTCAGATCAAACTATTTCAAAATAATTCCATCAATATTGCATTCAATAAAGCAAATTTACATTCACAAGTTTAATTTACAGATATAAAATCCAAAAATAATATTATTACAATTTATAAATATAACTGCTCAACTTTACATTAATACATAAGAATAATATTTATTTACATCAAACTAAATTACATTGGGTATAAAATAATACCCATACAAAATCAGCAAAGGCTTTTTCAGTTTAGCAGCTCACTCTGCTGCTTTTTCCTTACTCCTATCTGTGACAGCAAAATAAGCTATCGCTGAGTATAAAATTATTCAGTGGTGCACAATAAAGATTTGAAATGCAGTATATAAAATATTCATTGATAAATCACAATTTAAATATTTCACAATTACATTTCACAATTTATCAAAACTCATTATAGCACAATTTTGGTCAAACAATTTAATAAACATAGTGTTGCCAATTCATACACAACTTAAGCCATGACACAAAATTTCCGATCAATGCCATGTTGTACATCACGACAAAGCGATCTACAAGCCCACTAATCGAAATAAATGAGGGAGGTGGCTAGCTAGCTAATGAGTACTCATTCGATCTACAACCTCAACTAATAAATAAGAGAGGGAGGAAAATAATCGATCTCACCCCATTAATGGAGGAGGAATAATAAGGCACTGTCACGCTAAGTGTGAATCAGAAATCACTTTCAAACATTTTATTCAAATAATTCATGAGAAATCCAATAAATTTCCAAAGTCATTATTTCATTCACAAAGTCGCAACACAATTCATGATTAACATCAAATTTTCATAAATCATACTAAATCAATTTTTCAATGACAAAATGCTCAAATAAGGTTTATTGTGCACAAACTTGACATGTTACACCTTACCCCTCTGTAAGGCATAACATGATCCCGTAGAATACTTAATGAACTACCGAACTTCACCTACCGATAACTCATTAAGTACCCTACAAGGGATTTTAAAACAATTTTCTTACATTTTGAAAGTGGTAAGCATTTTGGTAGGAATTAAAAACCATTTATTCAAAGTTTAAATATTAGTAAAAATTTTTGTCCATTTAAATTTTGCCGCAAATTTTATAAAAATTTTGACAGAGTTCCGTTTGTAATTGGAGAAAACAGTTCTTCAAATACCTGCGAAATACACTTCCAAAAATTTTTCACAACTCCCAACCTCCAATAAATCTCAATTCAACTCAATTCAATTCACTTCAAAATAAATCCGCAATTAAATCAAAATTTATCATCACAAAATATTTAATAATTTCATTCACATGGCATAAGGTATGAAATTCACAAGTACAAATATTTATTTACAGAAGGAAATCCAAAAAATAATATTATTACAATTTATTTACAACTGCTCAACTTACATTGATACATACAACATTTCTATATTTACATCCAAATTATCTACAAGGGTATAAAACAATACCCGTACAAAATGATCGATGTGGTCCACAATTCGATAGCAGTTCACTCTGCTGCTTTCTCCTTGCTCTTATCTGCGACAGCAAAATAAGCTATCGCTGAGTATAAAAATACTCAGTGGTGCACAATAAAAATTTAAAATACAATACATAAATCGTTCATTGATGAAACACAATTTGAATACTTCTCAATCACATTTCACAAATATCAAAGTTCATAATAACATCATTTAGTCAAATAATTTATTAAACACAGTGTTGCCAAAATCATATACACTTAAGCCATGACACAAAATTTCTGATCCATGCCGTGTTGTACACCACGACAAAGCAATCTACAACCCCATTAATCGAAATCAATGAGGGAGGTGGCTAGCTAGCTAATGAGTACTCATCCGATCTCAACCTCAACTGGCAAGCCAGAGAGGGAGGAAAATAAACGATCTCAACCCCATAAATAGAGGAGAAATAGTGTGATACTGTCATGCTAAGTGTGAACACAAAATCAATTCAAAACAATTTATTCAAATAATTTATAAAAAATCTAATCAATTTCCAAAGTCATATTTGCGATTATAAAATGGCAACACAGTACATAATTAATCACAGAAGTCAAATTTTTTAGAATAAAATATTTAAACAAGAATTATTGTGCACAGACCTGACGTGAGTCGCCTCTAGGCCTTGACTCAGTCTCTCCGAGCCTCCAAGTCTTTTTCAGCTGAAACACACAGTTTCATAGTGTTTCAGTACCATAACTTAACATAAGTCCAAAAATAAATTTAACTTCACTTTTACCTAGCTTTAATGTGCCAAATTCGACGTTCTCGAAGTTTTTGTGTTTTGAGTTACTATTCACTACACTATTCAAGTCAAATTGTTGACTTTTTAAGACTTAATAGGTATGAAAACTCCAACTTCACCCACATACCACATTTTGGTCATTAAATTTGTTGGTTTTGGTCATTTTCTCAAAGCTTAAGTCCTTCAAGCAAAATTGTCAAATTTTCAGTTTTGGTGTTCCTAGTTGCACTGTTTCATTGGACAATCTACTGTTAGAATTTGGCAAACCTTCCTTCATAGAAAATGTTCCTTATTGTCTTAAGTTTATTCTCATTTTTGGATCACCCCAATTGGAGTTTTGTAGCTCAAGTTATGGCCATTTGAACCAGGGCTGCCAGATTGGAAACAACCCAGATTTTCTGGGCAAATTTTGGTGCTGGCAGATTTGGGTCACCAACTTGGGGTGGCCAAATGGCTTGGTTTCTGGCAGAATTTGGACTTGTGTTCTTCATGAAAGTTTTAGGTCTATATCTCATCTAACCACTGGTAAAATTTCAGGTCATTTGGACCTGCCTAGCTCGAGTTATGACCAAACTGTTCATTTAGTCAGTTTGTACAGTGGCAGACTACACTTATCCAACTTTGGTCAATTTGTTCACTAGGTTTTGGTCAGTTTTTGGGCATGGTTCCTAAATGAAAATTGTGTCATTTTATGTCTATTTTCATCCCCAATTGGTTCCATATCAATTGGACTTGTAAAATTTCAGTTTTGGTCCTTCAAAGTTGACTTGGTCATGCTACCAGCAGCATGACCATACACCCTCCGAATTTAGCTTCCATTCCAACAATTCAAACACAACTCATTTGGTCACAATTGACCATTTTTCACTTCACAATAGATCAAATACACCATTTACTCATTTCTCCAAATTTTGCCTCAAAACCCTAGGCCTCTAAACCCTAATCACACTAAATTGTTGCATTCAATCACATTTAAGAATTTCACCTTAACCATTCAACTAAATAAGGTTTTTAAACTCATTCAAATGCATCAAACCATACAAAATCATGCTCTCCTTCAAGCTGGCCGAAAATTCAGTTTGGTCCTCCCCCCATATTTTTATTTCATTTCATTAGTTTCTAAGCTCATTTCAACAACTAATTATGCATTTAAAATGGAAAATAACAAGTTAATATACTAACCTCTATTAAAACTTCAAATCTCTATCTTTTGCTCTTCTTTCTTCTTGTAATCTTCTTCTTAAGTTGCAATAATAAGCTCTAGTAAGGTTTTTAGGGGAGTTATGAAGGTTGAGTGAAGGAAAATTAAGCTTAAGTGTAAGCTTAAATGAAGAATTTTCATGGAGGATTTTGGGAGAAAGTGAGGTGGCAACAAAGGGAGAAAAAGAGGTTATTATTTTTTTTTTTCTTTTCTTTCTTTTTATCTATTTTGCTTATAAAAGACCATAAAAAAAATCTAATAAATCAATTTATTAATTATACACTTATGGCATCATGCATGATGTCATGCATGATGTCATCACCTTTACTTTTTCATTTTCCCTTTTTTTCTTCTTTTTATTTTTCTATTAGTTCTTTAATTTAATTTCCGACTCCGAAATTTTCTTTTCTCCGATTTTATTTGACAGTTAGGTCAGGAGTCAGCTCTCGGGGTCAATTGACCAAATTGCCCCTCGCCAGTTCATCCCGGTTTGCAAATAATTCCATATTTCTTTCGACTCCCTGACCTAATTATTTGACTAACTTAACAGTTCTTTTTCGTGATTTTCTCTTTTTCACTGTGTTCATAAGGGTCCTAAGGATTGCAGCGTCACATTTTATGGTTCGAAATTTGAGTTTAAAACGACTTCGCAGTCGTTCCCAAGGAGGTCACCCATCGCTGTGACTCTCGGCTCGTTTAACTTCTTATATTCTGTTTTTCTTATTTATACTTAACTAATTGAACATTACTAATTATTTGTGTTTATGGCTTCTCTAATTGACTTAAGAGTGGTTCTAATCCCCTTAATTGTCCAGACCGACACCGGTCACCGGAACAGTGAAATATACCAGGCTATACAAATAGGGGTGTTACAATTCTCCCCCCCTTAAATAAATTTCGTCTCGAAATTTTACCTGGTATCAATCTCTGAACAGCTATGGGTGTTGTCTCCTCATGTCCTCCTCTCGTTCCCAAGTAGCCTCCTGGCCCGAATGATGGTTCCACAGCACTTTTACCAATGGTATCTGCTTGTTCCGTAGCTGTTTCACCTCATAAGCCAGAATCTTTATGGGTTCTTCTTCATATGTGAGGTTTGGATTCACTTCAATTTCTTCTACTGGTAGTACATGAGATGGGTCTGATCGATACCTCCTCAACATAGACACATGGAAGACGTTATGTATCTTCTCCAACTCTGGAGGTAGTGCCAAACGATAAGCCAAAGGACCCACTCTTTCCAATACCTCATATGGCCCGATAAAACGAGGACTTAGTTTCCCCTTCCTGCTAAATTTCATAATCCTCTTCCAAGGAGAAACCTTGAGGAAAACTTTCTCACCCACTGCATACTCAATATCCCTTCTTTTCAAATCAATGTAGGACTTTTGACGGTCTGATGCAGCTTTAAGTCGATCTTTGATCACCCTAATTTTTTCTTCAATCTGTTGAACAATTTCGGGTCCAATCATTTTTCTTTCACCCACGTCATCCCAACACAACGGGGTTCTACATTTTTTGCCATACAAAGCTTCATATGGAGGCATCCCAATGCTTGATTGGTAGCTGTTGTTGTAAGCAAATTCAATCAAAGGCAAGTGTGTATCCCAACTACCCTCAAACTCAATCACACAAGCCCGTAGCATGTCCTCCAAGATCTGAATTACCCTATCAGACTGGCCATCTATCTGTGGGTGGAATGCAGTACTAAAGTTCAATCTAGTTCCTAGGGCTCTTTGAAGACTACCCTAGAATCTAGAAGTGAACCTAGGATCTCTGTCTGATACAATGGATACTGGCACTCCATGAAGTCTCACAATCTCATCAATGTACAACCTGGCCAATTTGTCTAAACTATAGTCCATTCGGACTAGCAGAAAATGAGCAAACTTAGTCAGTCTGTCGACAATGACCCACACTGCATCATGACTCTTCTGTGTCCTCGGAAGTCCCATTACAAAATCCATTGTTATTCTCTCCCATTTCCATTCTGGCACTGGTAGTGGATGTAACAACCCAGTTGGTACTTGATGCTCTGCCTTTACTTGCTGACAAGTCAGGCATTTGGATACAAACTCTGCCACATCTCTTTTTAAACCCATCCACCAGTAATGCTCCTTTAGCCCTCTATACATTTTTGTACCACCAGGGTGCATAGCAAAAGGAGACTCATGTGCTTCCTTCAAAATGATCTGCCTCAAATTAACATCATTAGGAACATATATTCTGCCCTGGTGTAGCAGTAAACCATCCTCTCTGATTGAGAACTCTGGTTTCTTGCCCTGCCGGACTTCTTCCAAACTTCGATACCTTTCATCATTACGAGCGACCATTTCTGATCTGATCAATTAACACTGGCTGTACATGCCATGCAACTGCTGTCTGCCCATCATCATTAATCTCTAAACTGGCATGTAATGATCTCAACTCATGTACCAAAGACAAAGGAGTAACCTGTAGACTAGCCATAGTCTTGCGACTTAGGGCGTCAGCCACAACATTAGCTTTCCCTGGCTGATAGTCTATCAGACAATCATAGTCTTTTATCAACTCTAACCATCTCCTCTGTCTCAAATTCAACTCTTTCTGGGTGCCCAAATACTTCAAACTCTTATGATCTGTGTAGATGTAACATTTCTCCCCATACAAATAGTGCCTCCAGATCTTAAGAGCAAACACAATGGCTGCAAGCTCCAAGTCATGTATCAGATAATTCCTCTCATGCGGTTTCAGCTGGCGTGATGCATAGGCAATGACATTTCAATCTTGCATCAACACACAACCTAACCCATTGTGAGAAGCATCGCTGTAAACTGTATATTCTTTACCCGGTGTAGGTAAAGTCAAGACTGGAGCCTCTGTCAAACATCTCTTCAATTCATCAAAACTTTGCTGGCATTTGTCCGTCCACTGAAATTTCACATCCTTTCTAAGTAGCTTGGTCAATGGAGATGCCAACATGGAGAATCCCTTCACAAATCGACGGTAGTATCCAGCTAACCCCAGAAAACTGCGAATCTCTGTGACATTTCTGGGTGGTTTCCAATTAAGGACAGCTTCAATCTTGCTAAGATCTACCTTAATACCCTCTAATGATACTATGTGCCCCAAAAAGGATATCTCCTTCAGCCAAAATTCACATTTCGACAATTTGGCGTATAGCTGTTTCTCCCTCAAAGTCTGCAGTACAATCCGCAGATGTCTATCATGCTCTTCTGCATTCCTCGAATAGACCAATATATCATCGATAAATACCACAACAAACTGGTCGAGGTATGGTCTGAAGATATTGTTCATCAGATCCATAAAAGCAGCCGGAGCATTAGTTAACCCGAATGGCATGACCAAGAACTCATAATGGCCATAGCGGGTTCTGAAGGCAATTTTAGGAATACTCTGCTCTTGTACCCTCAACTGATAATAACCTGATCTCAGGTCAATTCTGATCAAATAAGTCATTAATGCGGGGCAATGGATATCTGTTCTTTATTGTCACCTTATTCAACTGCCGATAGTCAATGCATAACCGGAGAGTACCATCCTTCTTCTTAACAAACAATATTGGCGCTCCCCAAGGTGACACACTAGGGCGGATAAAGCCCTTATCAAGCAGCTCTTGCAACTGCACTTTCAATTCCTTTAGTTCTACATGTGCCATTCTGTATGGTGTTATGGAGATTGGGTCCACACCAGGCATAACATCAATTTCAAACTGCACTTCTCTTTCTGGAGGTAATCCTGGCAATTCATCAGGAAATACATCCGAAAAGTCACATACAGTAGGAATGTCCCTCAGTGTTGGACTCCCCACTTGGGTGTCTATCACATGTGCCAAGTACGCCTCACACCCTTTTCTAATAATTTTCCTGGCCAGTGCAACTGAAATGATGTTTGAAGGTAATAACTATCTCTCCCCATGTATTACTACATCACCATACTGAGGAAGACCAAAAGTGACTGTCTTCAGTCTACAGTCAATCATGGCGTAATGCCTGGCTAACCAATCCATGCCCAAGATAATGTCATAATCTCTGAAGGGCATTTTAATTAAATCAGACAGAAAAGTGTGTCCTTGGATCACCAAAGGACAATCCCTATATAACCTATTTACCCTAACCTCCTGGCCTAATGGACTAGTTACTAGCACATCATAGTCCATTGGTACACACTGAATAGCAGTAGAACACATCACACTAGCACTAACATACGAATGTGTGGAGCCAGGATCAAATAACACATGCACATCTTGGTCAAGGATGGAGAAATTACCAGCTACAACGTCTGATGTTTCAGCTTCTTCCCTCTGACACATGGTATACACTCTGACTGGTGCACCACTGGGTGCTGGCTGGTTAACAGTGCTTTGACTTCTAGGAGTGTTACCAGGACCCCTACCTCTGCCTCTACCTCTAGCAGCTGACTGTGACCCTCTAGGTGCAGAGACTTGGGCTGATCCCTCAGATGTAGCAGAAGGTCCAGACCGGCGCGGACTAGTGCAATCTTTAGCGAAATGTCCGCTCCCTCCACAGTTAAAACATGCACCGGTGGCCTTGAAACAAACCCCACCATGAGTTCTACCACAAGTTTCACACTGCCGGACTGATAGAGCTCCTCGGGGTGTCTGCTGGGTCTGCTGACCAAACCGAGGTGGTCTTTGGCCAGAAAATCTACCTCTGCCAGATCTACGGGAGCTGGATCCCCCAAACTGTTTCCTCTTTCTAGAGCCACTCTCAGATGCTTGTCCCATAGTCTTTTCAGTCTTTTCTTTCTCTTGTATACCCTTCTTCACTGCCCCTTCTGATTCTATCCTTTTCAGTTCCAGGGCCTGCAAGATCAATTCAGCAAAATTTTTGATGTCGAAAACCCACGACTTGCATTCTCAAATTCGGCCTTAATCCGGACTCAAACCTCTTACATTTGTCTCTGGGGGTGGAGACTAAGCTTCCAGCATAGTGGCTTAGCCTTGAGAAGTCTCTCTCATTTTCTGCTATGGTTCTGTCCCCTTGTTTCAAACTCAAGAATTCTTGTAATTTCATATCTACATATGCATCAGGAACCCATTTCTGCCTGAATTCCCTCAGGAAGTCTGTCCATGTCAGCACAGGTGGCTCAACCAGGCTGTGGGGGATGGTCTTCCACCATTCATATGCATCCCCTTGTAACAAGAAAATAGAATACTCGAACTTCATCTCTTCCGTACACTGCAGTTTCCTGTAAACTCGTTCCATTCTTTCCAACCACTGTTCTGCCTCCAGTGGATCCACAGTGCCTTTAAACTCGGTGGCCCCAAATTTCATCAATTTTTCATATTGCCGAACTGAGGGCTGTGGTTGTGCTACAGGTGCTTGCATTTGAGCTTGGGGTGGCACATTACCCGCCATTTGCTAGAAAAACACAGCCATCTGTTGTACAAATTGAGCAGGGAACTGCAGTGCTGGAGCAGGAGCTGGAATGGCTGACCCACTCACGTTCTGGAGTGCTGGGGCTTCCCCTTGAACCTCAGCCTCAACAGATTGTTCTTCGGAATGATCTCCTCCTTCCATTCTGTTTTCCCAAATTTTCTACTTACTGAGATCAAACACAAGGAGGTTGACCTCCGTTAGTACATATTCATGATGTAAATATGTCATATGTATCAATTAAAGACACTTGAGCAGTTGTACTTATCAATAAAATATTCATACACATAGTCAAAATTTATTGAAAAACCATGCTCTGATACCACTAAAACACGTCACACCTTACCCCTCTGTAAGGCATAACATGATCCCGTAGAATACTTAATGAACTACCGAACTTCACCTACTGATAACTCATTAAGTACCCTACAAGGGATTTTAAAACAATTTTCTTACATTTTGAAAGTGGTGAGCATTTTGGTAGGAATTAAAAACCATTTATTCAAAGTTTAAATATTAGTAAAAATTTTTGTCCATTTAAATTTTGCTGCAAATTTTATAAAAATTTTGACAGAGTTCCTGCCACACCCTACTCCCCTATAAGATGCAACATGATCCTGTAGTACACCTAATGAATTACCGTACTTCACCTACCGATAACCCATTAGATATACTACAAGGAATTTTAAAACAATTTTCGTGAAATTTAAATCATCGATTAAAATTGGGTGTTATAAAATTTTTTTAAAATTTCGGCAAAGTGCCGACTGTATTTTGAGAAAACAGTTCTTCAATCCTGCAAAAGAAAATGCTCCCAATATGTTTTCTCAAATACAACTCCAATAAACTTTATTTCAATTCACAATTCAATTCTCAATAAACAATCAATTCATTTTCAAACTAATCTCATCATAAAAGAAACATTTCATTGATTACAATGCTCAACAGTTAATATTACAAAACTATTCAGATAATTGAAATTCCAAATTTACATTACAATGATTTACATTTAATTACACACTAAAATATTTTACAAGAGTTTTTATACAACTGCTCAAATAATTTACATACATATTATTACATACATACATAAAAACCTATATACATGGGTATACCTATGATATACCTGGAGCTGATCTGAATGTATCTTCAAAGAAATTTACTCACTGCTCTATGTTCTTCTTGCCTACGACAGCATACAAAGCTATCGCTGAGTGGTGAACTCAGTGGTGCACAACTATAATTTAAAACATAGTACAATATACATTGACAAAATTTACAGTAAATAATTTGGAAATCTGAATACTCATCAAATTCCAAAACTCAAAATATTCATTGCCAATAATGTGAATCATTTGTATAAAATGACTTTGATCATGAAATTCAATTTATCAAATCATAACTAACCATTTAGGTAATCCCAACAAAATCAATTATACATAAATCATAATTGAAATCACAATTCTTTACCATTCAAAAGCCATTCTGTATCTCAAAAACCATGCTGTATCTCAAAAATCATTCTTTATCTCACTAACTATGCAAGACTAATCCGAAAGGGCCATATTCGATGTGATTCTAACTCCCTATGGTCGGGGAGGTCGAATCAGATTCTAACTCCCTATGGTCGGGGAGGTCGAATCATCGTGCACAGTACCATCATAATAATGAATCTTCCGCAAGGGCCATAACGATAAAATAAACTTAGATCTAACCTCAAATCAGAGGAAAATCTAAGCCTGTGCACGTACCATGGTAATCAAAACACAACTAACTCCATTGTCTTCTCAACAAATGAGAGAGACGGGTAATAACCTAGTCAAGCATCTATAGTGAGATATAAAACAATATCACAATCCTTTTAGTGAGCATAAATCACAATATAATTCGATTCAAATTCAATTCCAATATCCAATAATTTTTTATGGTCATCACAATTCAAATCATAAATTGCATTTTTCCATGAAAATTACCATCACAATTCAAAACATGTTCTATCATAATTTTCCAAAACATAATTTATTCAATCCATAACAATGCTTAATACTTGTGGAAATACCATTTCACAAAGCTAAATTCATACATACTATAACAATTTCAATAATCATTGAATTAAATCCAATGCTTGTTAAACATAATACATAAGAAAAATATGTCATTTAATCATATGAAATATTCAAAACAAAATCAGTTAAAAACTAGTTGTGCACAAACCTCTGATAATTGTCTCTTGACTCTGACTCAGTGTTTCCTTCCCCTTTCCCTGAGTCTTTGCTAACTGAGAAACACAATTTGAAGTTTTTCAGTACTAAATTAAACTGTCTCTAACGATAATGCTTGATAAGTAATTCACTGAATGCTATTATTTGCTTAATCAACCTAATATATCGACCCTCAATGCGTTTTAGGTAAATTAGGTTTTAGTGTTACTAATATGTCACATTCGATAGTCTTTTAGGGTTGGTACATGTTACCAATTTCAGTTCCATGTATACTGCATTTTCTTGCAATTTGCTGGATTCCGGGATACTAGTTTGACCTAGCCGGACGACCTAGTTCCCTCGGTTTTCGGGTTTTGGTCAAAACTACAAACTTGTAGATCTATGTCTTATTGCACGCAAAGCAAAATTTCAGGTCATTCTGAGTTATGTAGACCAAGTTATGGTCATTTTACTATTGCTGGTCAAATTGCACTAAAATTGGTCATTTTAGGTCATTTTAGGTCAATTTTGGTTCGGCCCGTTTTTGGACCCGAACTTGTGCAAGCTTTTTGACTTGCTTATGGTCATTTCTGGGCTTTGGTGTCTTCATAAGACTTGTAGATATAGGTCTTAACTATTTATGGTCAAAATTTCAGATCAATTGGACCTGTTTTGAGTGAGTTATAGCCTAAACACTAACTGCTGCCCAATTAGTAAATTTTCAGGCCTTTATTGCACTTAATCCGGATTTGGTCATTTTTCAAGCTACCTTGCAAGCAGAATTTTGGCAAGCTTCCTTCATGAAAGTTGGCACATTTTGTGCCTAGTTTCACCTCCAATTGGTCTCATACCAATTGGAGCCACACACTTAAAGTTATAGGCCTAAAACACAAACTGCCTTATTGCAATTCTTGCATACACATCAAGGATCACTTTTAACACTCACCAAACTCAACATTCAAACCAATT
Organism: Hevea brasiliensis; assembly: GCF_030052815.1. Taxonomy (NCBI): domain Eukaryota; kingdom Viridiplantae; phylum Streptophyta; class Magnoliopsida; order Malpighiales; family Euphorbiaceae; genus Hevea; species Hevea brasiliensis. Next base: position 79,590,910 of record NC_079495.1, on the reverse strand, counting down.
CTGGTTGTACCACAACCTAACATAATTTACAACACATTATAGGTCATTTTGGCAGCTTACAATTGCATTCAATGTGCACCAACAAGTGCAGAATTTTTCAATCCAATTTACAATAATTCAATCACCTATTCATGTTCATTTACATGTCCCACTCCACACCACCATACATACACTCAAACTGCCATAACAACCAACACATTTTAACATCATTATTCCATAAACCAAGCATGAATTCCAGCATTCTTCAAGAGTTAGCAAACTACCACAATGGTACACTTACATTCCATTACTTTCCAAGCTTTAAATTTCATTTTACATTTACATATACTAAGTATACATCACCCAAACAATTTCCTACACAATATACATTTAATCAATCATTTAATTCACCATTTAAAAGCACAAATAAACTGCCTTCAAGGTGTTTCCATGGCTGTCAAAAGTACACACTCCCATTCAACATCAAACCTAAAAAATTTCTCCATAAATCAAACACCCATAACATCCTTACAAACTTTAACAAAGCAATAATCAAAAACTCAAACTTACCTATTGTTGGGACTTGCTAAATCTTCACTAAAACTTCTTAATATTGGTATCTACTTCTTCCTTGTGAAGTGGGGATCAAAATTAAGGAAGGAACTTTGGTGGTTGGAGGTGAGAATGATGGAGATTAGGAGCTTTACTCAAATTCGGCAATGGAGGTTTCCAAAGAATTTCATTTCGGCATGGGTAAGGAGAAAGGTTGAAGATGAAGTTTAGTGGAAGTAATCTGCCCATGTGATGTTAATTTAACCCCCAAAGTGCTCCACTCACCCATTTTTAATGATTTAATAAGTGAAAAGTGTTAATTACCCAATTTGAACCCCAATTTTGCTATTTATATTAGGTACCCCTAATTTAATTTTTCATTATATTTTCCAAGTGTAATATCATGTATTTTCAATGGACATTTAGGTCAAAAGACAACTCGGGGTGTCAAATGACCACAATGCCCCTGTTCGGGTTGCATTCCCGATTTTTCGGTAACACCGGATTTTGTCCATTTTTTCGATTTCTCACTTTTCTTTGTACTAATTAATTAATTTTTCTTTGATATTTATAATGGTATTTGTATCTCAATAGGTGTCTATTTAAGTCCTAAAAATATTTTCTAGAGTTCCCCGCGGTCCAGGGCTAGTCAACGGTCCATGCCGTAACTTCCCGGTGCGGTCACCCATCGCTAGTGTTCTCGGCTCGCTTAACTTGGTTACATTTCTTTGCTATTATTTTTCCTTTGTTTTTCTTGTATTTTCTTTTCTTGTATTTTATTATTTTATGTCTCCTCACTCATATCGAAGTGTAGTTCTAGGCATCCTAGCTGTCCGGACAACACTGGCCACGGAAACAGTAGAATGCACTACCGAACATAGGGGTGTTACAGTTCCGTTTGTAATTGGAGAAAACAGTTCTTCAAATACCTGCGAAAAACACTTCCAAAAATTTTTCACAACTCCCAACCTCCAATAAATCTCAATTCAACTCAATTCAATTCACTTCAAAATAAATCCGTAATTAAATCAAAATTTATCATCACAAAATATTTAATAATTTCATTCACATGGCATAAGGTATGAAATTCACAAGTACAAATATTTATTTACAGAAGGAAATCCAAAAAATAATATTATTACAATTTATTTACAACTGCTCAACTTACATTGATACATACAACATATCTATATTTACATCCAAATTATCTACAAGGGTATAAAACAATACCCGTACAAAATGATTATGGTCCACAATTCGATAGCAGCTCACTCTGCTGCTTTCTCCTTGCTCTTATCTGCAACAGCAAAATAAGCTATCGCTGAGTATAAAAATACTCAGTGGTGCACAATAAAAATTTAAAATACAATACATAAATCGTTCATTGATGAAACACAATTTGAATACTTCTTAATCACATTTCACAAATATCAAAGTTCATAATAAGACCATTTAGTCAAATAATTTATTAAACACAGTGTTGCCAAAATCATATACACTTAAGCCATGACACAAAATTTCCGATCAATGTCGTGTTGTACACCACGACAAAGCAATCTACAACCCCATTAATCGAAATCAATGAGGGAGGTGGCTAGCTAGCTAATGAGTACTCATCCGATCTCAACCTCAACTGGCAAGCCAGAGAGAGAGGAAAATAAACGATCTCAACCCCATAAATGGAGGAGGAATAGTGTGATACTATCATGCTAAGTGTGATACTGTCATGCTAAGTGTGAACACAAAATCAATTCAAAACAATTTATTCAAATAATTTATGAAAAATCTAATCAATTTCCAAAGTCATATTTGCTATTATAAAATGGCAATACAATACATAATTAATCACAGAAGTCAAATTTTTGAGAATAAAATATTTAAACAAGAATTATTGTGCACAGACCTGACGTGAGTCGCCTCTAGGCCTTGACTCAGTCTCTCCGAGCCTCCAAGTCTTTTTCAACTGAAACACACAGTTTCATAGTGTTTCAGTACCATAACTTAACATAAGTCCAAAAATAAATTTAACTTCACTTTTACCTAGCTTTAATGTGCTAAATTCGACGTTCTCGAAGTTTTTGTGTTTCGGGTTACTATTCACTACACTATTCAAGTCAAATTATTGACTTTTTAAGGCTTAATAGATATGGGAACTCCAACTTCACCCACATACCACATTTTGGTCATTAAATTTGTTGGTTTTGGTCATTTTCTCAAAGCTTAAGTCCTTTAAGCAAAATTATCAAATTTTCAGTTTTGGGGTTCCTAGTTGCACTGTTCCATTGGTCAATCTACTGTTAGAATTTGGCAAACCTTCCTTCATAGAAAATGTTCCTTATTGTCTTAAGTTTATTCTCATTTTTGGATCACCCCAATTGGAGTTTCGTAGCTCAAGTTATGGCCATATGAACCAGGGCTGCCAGATTGGAAAAAACCCAGATTTTCTGGGCAAATTTTGGTGCTGGCAGATTTGGGTCACCAACTTGGGGTGGCCAAATGGCTTAATTGCTGGCAGAATTTGGATTATGTTCTTCATGAAAGTTTTAGGTCTATATCTCATCTAACCACTGGTAAAATTTCAGGTCATTTGGACCTGCCTAGCTCGAGTTATGACCAAATGAACTAACTGTTCATTTGGTCAGTTTATCTGATGTGCATCGCACTTATCCAACTTTGGTCAATTTGTTCACTAGGTTTTGGTCAGTTTTTGGGCATGGTTCCTAAATGAAAATTGTGTCATTTTATGTCTATTTTCATCCCCAATTGGTGCCATATCAATTGGACTTGTAAAATTTCAGTTTTGGTCCTTCAAAGTTGACTTGGTCATGCTGCCAGCAGTATGACCATACACCCTTCAAATTTAGCTTCCATTCCAACAATTCAAACACAACTCATTTGGTCACAATTGACCATTTTTCACTTCACAATAGATCAAATACACCATTTACTCATTTCTCCAAATTTTGCCTCAAAACCCTAGGCCTCCAAACCCTAATCACACTAAATTGTTGCATTCAATCACATTTAAGAATTTCAACCTTAACCATTCAACTAAATAAGGTTTTTAAACTCATTCAAATGCATCAAACCATACAAAATCATGCTCTCCTTCAAGCTGGCCGAAAATTCAGTTTAGTCCTCCCCCCATATTTTTATTTCATTTCATTAGTTTCTAAGCTCATCTCAATAACTAATTATGCATTTAAAATGGAAAATAACAAGTTAACATACTAACCTCTATTAAAACTTCAAATCTCTATCTTTTGCTCTTCTTTCTTCTTGTAATCTTCTTCTTAAGTTGCAATAACAAGCTCTAGTAAGGTTTTTAGGGGAGTTATCAAGGTTGAGTGAAGGAAAATTAAGCTTAAGTGTAAGCTTAAATGAAGAATTTTCATGGAGGATTTTGGGAGAAGGTGAGGCGGCAACAAAGGGAGAAGAAGAGGTTTTTATTTTTTTTTTCTTTCCTTTCTTTTTATCTATTTTGCTTATGGAAGACCATAAAAAAAATCTAATTAATCAATTTATTAATTATACACTTATGGCATCATGCATGATGTCATGCATGATGTCATCACCTTTACTTTTTCATTTTCCCTTTTTTTTTCTTTTTATTTTTCTATTAGTTCTTTAATTTAATTTCCGACTCCGAAATTTTCTTTTCTCCGATTTTATTTGACAATTAGGTCAGGAGTCAGCTCTCGGGGTCAATTGACCAAATTGCCCCTCGCCGGTTCATCCCAGTTTGTAAATAATTCCATATTTCTTTCGGCTCCCTGACCTAATTATTTGACTAACTTAACAGTTCTTTTTCGTGATTTTCTCTTTTTCACTGTGTTCATAAGGGTCCTAAGGACCGCAGCGTCACACTTTACGGTTCGAAATTTGAGTTTAAAACGTCTTCGCAGTCGTTCCCAAGGAGGTCACTCATCGCTGTGACTCTCGGCTCGTTTAACTTCTTATGTTCTGTTTTTCTTATTTATACTTAACTAATTGAATATTACTAATTATTTGTGTTTATGGCTTCTCTAATTGACTTAAGTGTGGTTCTAATCCCCTTAATTGTCCGGACCGACACCGGTCACCGGAACAGTGAAATATACCAGGCCATACAAATAGGGGTGTTACATGACATGAGTCGCCTCTAGGCCTTGACTCAGTCTCTCAGACCTTCCAAGTCTTTTTCAGCTGAAACACAAAATTTATAGTGTCTCAGTATCTTTACTTCATAACAATTCCAATAACTAATTCCAATATGTTTAAACTTATATTCTTGTAAATTTTCATGTTGAGGTTACTATTCATGATACTATTCAAGTCAAAATATTGACTTTCTTATACTTAAAAGGTATGAGAACTCCAACTATACTCACATACCACATTTTGGTCACCAATTTTGTTGGTTTTGGCTGTTTCTCAAAACTTAGGTCTTTTAGGCAAAATTGCAAATTTTCAGTTTTAGTGTATTATGTTGCACTATTCCATTGGTCATTTTGCTATTAGAATTTGGCTAAATCTTCTTCATAGAAATTGTTCCTTATTGTCTTAACTTTATTCTCCTTTTTGAATCACTCCAATTGGAATTTTGTAGCTCAAGTTATAGCCATTTGAATCATGGCTGCTGGATTAGACTTACCCAGATTTTCTGGGCAAATTATGGTTCTATCAGTTTTAGGTCACCAACTTTGGGTGGCTAAATAACTTGGTTAAGGGCATAATTTGTTCACTAGGTTTTAGTCACTTTTTGGGCATGATTCCTGAATGAAAAATGTGTCATTTTGTGTCTAGTTTCATTCCCAATTGGCCTCACACCAATTGGGCTTGTAAATTTTCAATTTTGGTCCCTAAAAGGGACCTTGGTCATGCTACCTGCATACTGCCCACATCCAATCCGAATCTAAACCTAATTCTAACACTTCTAACACACATTAATTGGTCACAAATGACCATTTTTCATCTCCAACAAAGTCAAATACATCATTTAACAAATTTTCACACTTCTGTCTTCCAAACCCTAGGTGCCAAAACCCTAGCTTTCATGCAATTCAACTTTAATGCATTCCAAAGACCAATCCATAGTTTATATTCAATATTCAATTTAAAAAACCATTTAAATACATCAAATTCACTCATTTCAACCTAAATTTACTGCTGCCCGAATTCACATATGGTCCCTCCATAATAATTTTCTTTTCATTCTAAGCATATTTTTAAGTTTTTCATGCTATAAATACTTTAATTAAACTAAACTTTAAGGTGAACTCACTAACCTTGAATTGTAGAATTTTCTTCTTCCTTTCCTTCAAGTTTTCTCCTCTTCTTTCTTCTTCAATCTTCTTCCCAAAGCTCAACACAAGGTTTTATCTATGGTTGACTATTTTTTTATGGTGGGAATTTGGTAATATTCAAGCTCCAAAAATGAGCTTTAATGGAGTTTGTGGAGAGGGAGAGTTGAGAGAGAAAGACAGCAATGAAGGTGAAGACCTCTTTTTTTTGTTTTCTTTTCTTTTTCTTTTATTAATTTTTATCCTTTATGGAAGACCAAAACTATCCAAATTTTATTTTTTATTTAATTAGTGTTTATTGCATCATGCATGATGTCATGCATGATGTCATCACTTTTTACTTTTTTTTTCTTTTTTTTTTCTATTTATTTTACCATTAGTTCTTTAATTTAATTTCCGATTTCAAAATTTTTTTTTCTCCAATTTTATTTGACAGTTATGTTAGGAGTCAGCTCTCGGGGTCAATTGACCAAATTGCCCCTCGCCGGTTTGACCAGGTTTGCAAATAATTCAATATTTCTTTCGGATCCCTGACCTAATTATTTGACTGGCTTAACAGTTCTTTTTCATGATTTTCTCTTTTCCACTGTGTTCGCAATAGTCCTAAGGACCGCAGCGTCACATTTTACAGTTTGAAATTTGAGTTTAAATCGACTTCACAGTCCTTCCCGAGAAGGTCACCCATCGCTGTGACTCTCGGCTCATTTAACTTTTTGTGTTTTGTTTTTCTTATTTATACTTAATTAATTGGCAATTACTAATTATTTGTGTTCAGAGCTTATCTAGTTGTCTTTAGTGTGGTTCTAATCCCCTCAGTTTTCTGGACCAACACCGGTCACTGGAACAAATATACCAGGCTATGCAAATAGGGGTATTACAATTCTCTCCCCCTTAAAATAAATTTCGTCTCGAAATTTTATCTGGTATCAATCTCTGAACAACTATGGGTGCTGTCTTCTCATGTCCTCCTCTCGTTCCCAAGTAGCTTCTTGGCCCGAATGATGGTTCCATAGCACTTTCACTAACGGAATCTGCTTATTCCGTAGCTGCTTCACCTCATAAGCCAGAATCTCTATGGGTTTTTCTTCATATGTAAGGTCTGGATTCACTTTAATTTCTTCTACTGGTAGTACATGAGATGGGTCTGATCGATACCTCCTCAATATGGACACATGGAAGACATTATGTACCTTCTCCAACTCTGGAGGTAGTGCTAACCAAAACGCCAAAGGACCCACTCTTTCTAGAACCTCATATGGCCCAATGAAGCGAGGACTCATTTTCCCCTTTCAGCAGAATCTCAAAATTTTCTTCCAAAGAGAAACCTTGAGGAATACTTTCTCACCCACTGTGTACTTAATATCCCTTCTCTTCAAATCAATATAGGACTTCTGACGGTCTGATGCGGTCTTAAGTCGATCTCTGATCAATCTAATTTTCTCTTCAGTTTGCTGATGTAACACCCTCACTGTAACAATTCCCCACATTCTACTGTTCCGGTGACCGGTGTCGGTCCGGACAGCTAGAACGTCTGGAAAAATAATTAGACTAGAGTGAAGAGCCATAATTAACTCAAATAATAATAAGAAAAATTTAGTAAAAAATTCTAGAAATAAAATACAACCAAGTTAAATGATATGGTGTTCTAGCGACGGGTGACCATCTAGGGAAGTATCGGTAAAGACAGTTACCGACCCCAGACCCGTGAGAAAATTAATGAAATAATTTTTGAAACTCCAGAGAAGAGTCATTGAGGTTTCTATGGCATTAGAATGCCAAGAAAAGGTTTAGAAAAAATTTTCGATCAGTACAGATGATTTTGGCTCAATAAGCCAAACGGAGGGCATTTTGGTCATTTCGTCTTCAGAGATGATTTTTTGACCAACTTGTCCAATTAAGTAAATAATTATTATGACATAAAATATGAATATATATTGATGAAAATTAAATTAAAAATGAGTAAAAGAAAGAAGAAAGAAAGATAAACCGACGACTCAGTAAGAGCAAAATTTGGTCAATTAAATTTGAGGGTCCAATATTGACAAAAAAAAGATGATTATCAATTTAATGAAGCTAAATTAATTATATAAATTGAAATTATGAAAATTAAAAATAATTATTGAAAAGTCAAAATATAATGATTATAAACTTCAAAATAATTTCAAATTTGCCATTCTACTTATTTACCATATTGCCATTAAATATTTAATTATTATATAGGTTAATTATTGAACAAAAATCTGCATATTTTTCCCTTCTTCTTCCTGTCCACTTGCCTTCTTCCCTTCTTCTCTAAAATTCTCCATTAAAACCCAAAATCCAAAGCTTAAAACCCTAAGTCTCAACCAAATTTTTTTCTTGGAAAAATTTTAGCCCACCCTAAACTAAAGTCTAGTTAGTAGAAAGCACTCAAGAAAACCAAAAGAAATTGAGTTTAGGGTAAGAGGAATTTCAGCCAAGGTGGACCAAGAAGGAGCTTCAAGTTTTTGATTGATTAGAAGGTTGAATTGAAGTTGAGTGGAGCTAGAAGAATAAGGTTAGTGCTAGAAATTCTCTTGGAATTTAAAATTTATGCAAGTTGATTTAGGGTTTGCTCAAATATGGAATTTTGTGTTGTGACTTGAATTTGATGATGTTGAGGTTGATTATTGACTATTAGAAGTGCTATAAATGTGAATTGAAGTTTGGAAGTTGGGTGGAATTGAAAATTGGGAGTGCTTCTCTTATGCAGGAAATTCGGACCTATGAGTCCAGGGTATTGTTTGACCTATAACTGAAGTTGTGTGACTCCAATTGGTATGAGGCCAATTGGAGATGAAACTAGACTCAAAATGCCCCATTTTTCATGAAGAAAGCCTGCCCAAATTCTGTCCATAAGTTGACCAAATTGCTGGTCCAATCCGGATATCCAAACACTGAACCTAGAAAAATGACCAAATGAACAGCACATGTTCATTTGGCCATAACTCTCTTTAGACATGTCCAAATGACCTGAAATTTTACAGCAACAAGTTGAGATATATACCAACAACTTTCATGAAGAACACAAATCCAAATTCTGACCATAACCTAGTCAAATTGCCAACCAAACTTAGGTCACCAAATCTGGCAGAACCAAATTGCCCAGAAAATCTGGGTACAGGTCACTCCGGCCAGTTATGGTAAAATGACCATAACTTGAGCTACAAAACTCCAAATGGAGTGATTCGAAAAAAGAAATTCAACTAGACAAAATAAGGAACAACTTTCATGTTGATCATTTTGCCAAATTCCCACTGAAAAATTGACCAATAGAACAGTAAACACAAGGCATGAAAACTGAAAATTCTGCCCAATTAACATTAAGCTTAGAAATGGTATTGGCAACCAATACAAAAAAATCTTGAATGCAAAATGTGGTATCTTTGAGAACTTAGGTTCAATAAATTTATTATGTATTAAAAAGTCAACAATTTGAGTGAATAGTAATGTGAATAGTAATATATAGACACAAAGTATAATAACTAAATTGGTAGAGGAAATTAAGGTATGAAATTTGGAATCCATGAAACATTCATGGATTTCTTGAAATAGAAATAGTAATTCACCTAAATGACTTAATGAACATTTAAGTTATGTGAGTATATAGTTAGGATTTATTCCCGTTACTAGTAGGTCTAATAAAACATAAGTAATACCACTTGAATATGAAATGACATTAACCTAGATGGATTGTTGAGTATAAATGGGATGAGGTTCACATTAGGATTTATGTTTCCATTACAAATAAGATAATAACACCTTGTATGAGTTATGAATTCATATAAATATTGTAATGAATAAATGAATCACATGAAAATATGAATGGAACATTAGTTTTCTTTATAAGAGAAAGGAAAAATGTTTTGAGTACAATGGTATATGAACATCATTGTTGTGAATTATGATCAATATGAATGATGTAAGGAATGTATGAATATTGTGATGAATGTATAAATTATGAAATTTATCATGAAATAATAAAGTCATAAAACACAATATATTAATATTTAATGATATTATGTGCCCTTGTATTGCCTAGACATGTGTGTCAGATTGGATAGTTTGGCATGCCAATAGGGTATTATTTTAGCAGTACTGCGAAAGGCTTTATGCTTGTATTCATGGCTTTATGCCCGTATTCATGGCTTTATACCCGCATTCATGGCTTTATGCTAACATTCATGGCTTTTATGCCCGATTATGTATTATCATGGCTTTTTAGCCATACTGACTGCATACGTGATTGACGTTCTGCGTCCCATGGTATGACGGCCAGAGGCACCGCGGTGTCCAGTGCCAACGACCCGTTATCCAGTTTAGTCAGCCTGTCATAGGTCACTTGGGCAGTGTAATTTATTGAAATAAATTAAGACTATTAGTGATTAAAAATATTAGAAATCAAATAAATGAGTTAATAAGACTTCAAAAGAATTAGTTAGAATTATGAAATGATCCAAACCACATAAAAATTGTTAAGTAAAATGATAAAAGAGTTACAAAAATAGGTATAACTTAACTAAATATTTTAAATGTACCTTCTATTGCCATATGAATATAAACTGAGTAATTTTATTAATTTTGTATATTGTACATTATCACTGTGAATTTCGGAATTAAACGCTTCCAAAGCGGAACAAATTAGAACAAAAGATAATTAATATTAGACACATTGTATTAAATTAAATTGATTCTTAAATATTCAAATTATGCTTTCTTTCTTTATTTTTATATTTTATTTTCTTGTTCTATTATTGCACCACTAAGCAACAATGCTTAGCGCGATGGATTTGTTTCCTCTCGCAGGTACGTTGACTAAGATTTTTGAAGTTCAGATCTGTATGTTCAAGTATTCATGGTTGTCACCTCCTCAGCAATGCATGTAGATAGCGCCCATATAGATCATATTTTATATTTTATATAAAATGCTTATATATTGTATTGTAATGTATATTATGAACATGTAATTAATAGGAATGCGATATAAATTAATAAATTAGCTTTTTCATATGTAATTAATTTATATATCATGTAAATTATGAAATTTTGTAATTATTTTGTAAATTATGTAAATTAAGGAAATTTAAAAATATTGCTTATGTAATTTGAGAATGTTTACATATGAATTGAGTATGAATGGAAATATATGGAAATGATTATGAAATTGAAATGTCGGATGAGATTTGAAATATGAGAAAATTATGAGAATGATTGATGAGATAATTATGATTAGCATGGATAAGATTTTATTTAGAAAATATTGTTGAATTTCAAACAGTGAATATTGAAATACACCAGCGATAATAAAATAGGAAACTCATGGTTTCTCCATCGAAAAATAATTAATATTAAAATATAACGAGATCAAATTATGAAAGGAATAAAGTAAGATAAGACAGGTGCTCACTGAGAATGTAGCACACTTTGCTCGGCTACACTGTAGTCGGGTGAGGGGTGTTACATTTATTGGTATCAGAGCACAGTTTAGGCATTCCTAGGCATAGATAGATAGAATGAGATAGTGTGCATAACATGCATTGCATTTATATGAGTCTAGGTGACACTAATCTGGATCTATTTTCTTGGTTATTTTAAGTTGAGGTATGGACTCAGAATCGCAGAGGGCAGTAGAAGAAGAAGTAGTAAGCCTTATTCCAACTAGGAGTGATATTGGAAATCGGGAGAACCTGCTCCACTAATGCAAGAGGTGCCTGTACAACCCCAGAGGCCTTGTTTGTGAGATGACTAGATTCTTTCGACGGATAGTCAGGTTATTCCACCTTGTCTCAAGTGAAATCACCTATAGGAAAAATTAGGAAGTATGGAGCTGTAGATTTCAATGGTAGAAAGGAAGACGATTCTTGGTGGTGAGTATGTAACACCCTCCCGATAGCAACTCGTACATTCTCTTTGTTTGGTGACCGATGTCGATCGGACGGCTAGAACGTCTGGAAAAATATTTAAACTAAAGTGAAGAGCCATAATTAACTCAAATAATAATAAGAAAAATTTAGAAAAAGTTTTAGAAATAAAATACAACTAAGTTAAATGATATGGTGTTCTAGCGATGGGTAATCTAGGAGGAAGTTGCGGTTCTCGCAACTAGGAGCCCTAGACAGTGAAAAATTAATAAAATAATTTTTGAAACTCCAGAGAAGAGTCATTGAGGTTTCTATGGCATTAGAATGCCAAGAAAATATTTAGAAAAATTTTCAATTGATACAAACAATTTTGGCTCAATAAGCCAAGCGGAGGCATTTTGGTCATTTCGCCTTCAGAGATGATTTTTGACCAACTTGTCCAATTAAGTAAATAATTATTATGACATAAAATATGAATATATATTGATGAAAATTAAATTAAAAATGAGTAAAAGAAAGAAGAAAGAAAGATAAACCGACAACTCAGTAAGAGCAAAATTTGGTCAATTAAATTTGAGGGTCCAATATTGACAAAAAAAAGATGATTATCAATTTAATGAAGCTAAATTAATTATATAAATTGAAATTATGAAAATTAAAAATAATTATTGAAAAGTCAAAATATAATGATTATAAACTTCAAAATAATTTCAAATTTGCCATTCTACTTATTTACCATATTGCCATTAAATATTTAATTATTATATAGGTTAATTATTGAACAAAAATCTGCATATTTTTCCCTTCTTCTTCCTGTCCACTTGCCTTCTTCCCTTCTTCTCTAAAATTCTCCATTAAAACCCAAAATCCAAAGCTTAAAACCCTAAGTCTCAACCAAATTTTTTTCTTGGAAAAATTTTAGCCCACCCTAAACTAAAGTCTAGTTAGTAGAAAGCACTCAAGAAAACCAAAAGAAATTGAGTTTAGGGTAAGAGGAATTTCAGCCAAGGTGGACCAAGAAGGAGCTTCAAGTTTTTGATTGATTAGAAGGTTGAATTGAAGTTGAGTGGAGCTAGAAGAATAAGGTTAGTGCTAGAAATTCTCTTGGAATTTAAAATTTATGCAAGTTGATTTAGGGTTTGCTCAAATATGGAATTTTGTGTTGTGACTTGAATTTGATGATGTTGAGGTTGATTATTGACTATTAGAAGTGCTATAAATGTGAATTGAAGTTTGGAAGTTGGGTGGAATTGAAAATTGGGAGTGCTTCTCTTATGCAGGAAATTCGGACCTATGAGTCCAGGGTATTGTTTGACCTATAACTGAAGTTGTGTGACTCCAATTGGTATGAGGCCAATTGGAGATGAAACTAGACTCAAAATGCCCCATTTTTCATGAAGAAAGCCTGCCCAAATTCTGTCCATAAGTTGACCAAATTGCTGGTCCAATCCGGATATCCAAACACTGAACCTAGAAAAATGACCAAATGAACAGCACATGTTCATTTGGCCATAACTCTCTTTAGACATGTCCAAATGACCTGAAATTTTACAGCAACAAGTTGAGATATATACCAACAACTTTCATGAAGAACACAAATCCAAATTCTGACCATAACCTAGTCAAATTGCCAACCAAACTTAGGTCACCAAATGCAGCGAGAACCAAATTGCCCGGAAAATGCAGTGCAGTCACTCCGGCCAGTTATGGTAAAATGACCATAACCTGAGCTACAAAACTCCAAATGGAGTGATTCGAAAAAAGAAATTCAACTAGACAAAATAAGGAACAACTTTCATGTTGATCATTTTGCCAAATTCCCACTGAAAAATTGACCAATAGAACAGTAAACACAAGGCATGAAAACTGAAAATTCTGCCCAATTAACATTAAGCTTAGAAATGGTATTGGCAACCAATACCAAAAAATCTTGAATGCAAAATGTGGTATCTTTGAGAACTTAGGTTCAATAAATTTATTATGTATTAAAAAGTCAACAATTTGAGTGAATAGTAATGTGAATAGTAATATATAGACACAAAGTATAATAACTAAATTGGTAGAGGAAATTAAGGTATGAAATTTGGAATCCATGAAACATTCATGGATTACTTGAAATAGAAATAGTAATTCACCTAAATGACTTAATGAACATTTAAGTTATGTGAGTATATAGTTAGGATTTATTCCCGTTACTAGTAGGTCTAATAAAACATAAGTAATACCACTTGAATATGAAATGACATTAACCTAGATGGATTGTTGAGTATAAATGGGATGAGGTTCACATTAGGATTTATGTTTCCATTACAAATAAGATAATAACACCTTGTATGAGTTATGAATTCATATAAATATTGTAATGAATAAATGAATCACATGAAAATATGAATGGAACATTAGTTTTCTTTATAAGAGAAAGGAAAAATGTTTTGAGTACAATGGTATATGAACATCATTGTTGTGAATTATGATCAATATGAATGATGTAAGGAATGTATGAATATTGTGATGAATGTATAAATTATGAAATTTATCATGAAATAATAAAGTCATAAAACACAATATATTAATATTTAATGATATTATGTGCCCTTGTATTGCCTAGACATGTGTGTCAGATTGGATAGTTTGGCATGCCAATAGGGTATTATTTTAGCAGTACTGCGAAAGGCTTTATGCTTGTATTCATGGCTTTATGCCCGTATTCATGGCTTTATACCCGCATTCATGGCTTTATGCTAACATTCATGGCTTTTATGCCCGATTATGTATTATCATGGCTTTTTAGCCATACTGACTGCATACGTGATTGACGTTCTGCGTCCCATGGTATGACGGCCAGAGGCACCGCGGTGTCCAGTGCCAACGACCCGTTATCCAGTTTAGTCAGCCTGTCATAGGTCACTTGGGCAGTGTAATTTATTGAAATAAATTAAGACTATTAGTGATTAAAAATATTAGAAATCAAATAAATGAGTTAATAAGACTTCAAAAGAATTAGTTAGAATTATGAAATGATCCAAACCACATAAAAATTGTTAAGTAAAATGATAAAAGAGTTACAAAAATAGGTATAACTTAACTAAATATTTTAAATGTACCTTCTATTGCCATATGAATATAAACTGAGTAATTTTATTAATTTTGTATATAGTACATTATCACTGTGAATTTCGGAATTAAACGCTTCCAAAGCGGAACAAATTAGAACAAAAGATAATTAATATTAGACACATTGTATTAAATTAAATTGATTCTTAAATATTCAAATTATGCTTCGTTCTTTCTTTATTTTTATATTTTATTTTCTTGTTCTATTATTGCACCACTAAGCAACAATGCTTAGCGCGATGGATTTGTTTCCTCTCGCAGGTACGTTGACTAAGATTTTTGAAGTTCAGATCTGCAGAAGTGTCTGAAGTATTCATGGTTGTCACCTCCTCAGCAATGCATGTAGATAGCGCCCATATAGATCATATTTTATATTTTATATAAAATGCTTAGATATTGTATTGTAATGTATATTATGAACAGGTAATTAATAGGAATGCGATATAAATTAATAAATTAGCTTTTTCATATGTAATTAATTTATATATCATGTAAATTATGAAATTTTGTAATTATTTTGTAAATTATGTAAATTAAGGAAATTTGAAAATATTGCTTATGTAATTTGAGAATGTTTACATATGAATTGAGTATGAATGGAAATATATGGAAATGATTATGAAATTGAAATGTACGGATGAGATTTGAAATATGAGAAAATTATGAGAATGATTGATGAGATAATTATGATTAGCATGGATAAGATTTTATTTAGAAAATATTGTTGAATTTCAAACAGGTGAATATTGAAATACACCAAGCGATAATAAAATAGGGGAAACTCCGCTGGTTTCTCCATCGAAAAATAATTAATATTAAAATATAACGAGATCAAATTATGAAAGGAATAAAGTAAGATAAGACAGGGTGCTCCTGCACCGAATGTAGCACACTTTGCTCGGCTACACTGTAGTCGGGTGAGGGGTGTTACATTTATTGGTATCAGAGCACGGTTTAGGCGTTCCTAGGCATAGATAGATAGAATGAGATAGTGTGCATAACATGCATTGCATTCATATGAGTTGAGGTGACACTAATACAGATCTATTTTCTTGGTTATTTTAAGTTGAGGTATGGACTCAGAATCGCAGAGGGCAGTAGAAGAAGAAGTAGTAAGCCTTATTCCAACTAGGAGTGATATTGGAAATCGGGGAGAACCTGCTCCACTAATGCAAGAGGTGCCTGTACAACCCCAACAGGCCTTGTTTCAGCAGATGACTAGATTCTTTCGACAGATGACTGGGGTTATTCCACCACTGTCTCAGCAGAAATCACCTATAGGAAAAATTAGGAAGTATGGAGCTGTAGATTTCAATGGTAGAAAGGAAGACGATTCTTCAGCGGCTGAGTATGTAACACCCTCCCAGTAGCAACTCCGTACATTCTACTGTTTCGGTGACCAGTGTCGATTCGGACAGCTAGAACGTCCGGAAAAATATTTAAACTAAAGTGAGGAACCATAATTAACTCAAATATTAATAAGAAAAATTTAGAAAAAAGTTTTAGAAATAAAATACAACTAAGTCAAATGAGCCGGTGCCCAAGCGATGGGTAATCCAGAGGGAAGTTGCGGTTCTCGCAACTAGGAGCCCTAGACCCGGGGAAAAATTCATAAAATAATTTTTGGGACTCCAGAGAAGGGTCATTGAGGTTCCCATGGTATTAGAATGCCAAGAAAATATTTAGAAAAATTTTTCAATTGATACAAACAATTTTGACCCGTTAAGCCAAACGGAGGGCATTTTGGTCATTTCGCCTTCAGAGGCGATTTTTGGCTGACTTGTCCAGTTGAGTAAATAATTATTATGACATAAAATATGAATTAATGTTGATGAAAAATTAATTTAAAGTTAGTAGAAAAGAAAAGAAAAAGAAAATGGAATTAAATTAGATTTATGACATAGGATGACATCATTAAAAAGCTTCCCACCAATTAGAAATTGACAAGCCAATTAAAATGAGATAAATATAACTAAAATGAAGTAAAAAAATAAACACAATTTCTGCAATTCTCTTCCATTTCCCGTAACCCATTTTCCCTTCCACCCAAACCACCATTAAAGCTCCCTTAAGCTTCATTTCCCACTTCAATTCACCTCAAAACCTTATCCTCCCTTCACAAAAAATTATACCCACATCAAGGAGAAGTGTTTGGCAGCCAAGAAAACAAAAGAAAGTGGAAGAAAGTGAGGTGTGAACAAGCTTAGAAAATCACCAAAGAGGTTAGTGCCATAACCTTTGCTTTTACATCTTTCTAATCATGAATTTGAGCTAAGTTAAAAATTTGAAAAAAATTGAATTAATGAAGCATGGTTATATTCCATGAAGTTTTGGCAGCCTTGACATGAGTTAGGGTTAGGAGAAATCTTTGGTTTAAAGTGACATATTGTTGCCCCTCTTATAAATTATATGATTAGTATAGCAAATTAGGAGTGGGATGCATGAATTGGAGGCTTGGTCAATTAGGGTTAGGGTTTTGGGAGTGAAACTTGGACTTTGCTTATGAAATGGTGAGTGAACATTCTAATGGTCAATTAGTGACCATTTGAGGTAAGTTGACCATAATTTGAAGTGAATTAGAGTATGACAAACTGAATTGGTATTGTGACACCCCTTACCCGTGTACAGTATACCCGAGTAAGTATTGCCACATGGTGTACTGGCACACTCTAATATACCTTACTTAATTTGTATCATGCTTTTGAAGCTAATTTATGAAATATGATTTATTTAAGCCATTTATCGAAATTATTATTTATTTGAGATTCCGAAAATTTTATAGAAAATCCGACGGAGTACCGGCTAAAAATGGAGAAAACAGTTCTTCGGAACCTGTTAAAAACACTTCCAAATAATTTCAAAACAATCCTAACTTCAATTTATCAACAAAATCTCAATATTAAGATCTCAACAACATTTCAATTCCAGTTCTCAATCATCCATCACATGTGATGATCACATATAAATCACAAGTAAACATTTACTTTTCCATTCACAAGTACAATTTTCATTATTTACATAAACACCTAAATACATTACAGGAATCCAAATACATATGAGAAAATAAAATTTAATTACAAAACACCAAAATGACACCTAGTGTCCTACCAATGCACTGCAGAAGTTGAGGTGACACGGATACTGTGCAGAACTGCAGGATGGACTCACCCGATCACGTGGTCTCACGGGCTCACGATCAGTATCTCCAGTACCTACGCGTGGCAAAAGCAACGCGCTAAGCAATAATGCTTAGTGGTGCAATAATATAATAAAAGAAAATAGCAAGAAATTAAATGTGTAGTGAATGTATATGTTTTATTTGTTTGGTATCTGTATATCATTTACTTTGTCCACTTTTATTCATTTGGTTGCCCCAAGTAACCTACACTAGACGACTGGACTAGATAACGGGTAAACTGGCACTGGGTATCTAGTACCTCAGGCCGTCACACCATCGGTCACATATGCATCTCTCGGTGTAAATGAGCGGCTACCAAGTCGTAGAATAATCTCGAGCACAAGGCCAAATCTCAATGCAAAGTCGAATGGCTAAAAGCCATGAAATCACGAGAATGGCATATTGCCATATGCGATCGCTAATTAAACCCTATTGGCATGCCAAACTATCCAAACCAATCATGTTAGGTATACTAGGGCATTTGAAACTTTTAAATTCTTCAATTTGTGCATTTCAAGTTTTGGTGTCACTATTCACCTCATTGGTCAACAAAAATGTTGACTTTTGGATAGAAAATATGTACATTGACTTTGGCACTCCCAACATACCACATTTTACATTTAAAACTTGTTAGAATTGGTCACCATTACCATTTCTAACTTAAAACCAAGAGGGCAGAAAATTTCAGTTTTTGAAGCATATGTTTACTGTTCCATTAAGCACTGTTGCAGTGAGAATTTGAAGAAATGACAAACATGAAAGTTGTTCCTTACTTTGTCTAGTTGAATTTCCTTTTTTGAATCACTCCATTTGGAGTTTTGTAGCTCCAGATATGGCCCAAAGACCACAGCTGGCCGGATTTCCATTCTGCAGAAATTACCATATCTACAGTAACATGAACAGTGACTGCCACTGCCATTTGGGTTAGGTTCTGGCCATAATTTGGGGTAGGTTCCTTCATAAAAGTTGTTTGTCTATGTCTTGAATTGTTTCTGTAAAAATTTCAGGTCAATTGACCATATCTACAGTGAGTTATGGCCAAATGAACAGTTACTGTTCATTTGGTCATTTCTGCAGGGGTTGTTGCAGGGTGTCCGGATTGGGCCCAAGTTTTGGTCCTCTTGCTTTGGTCTTTTGGGCATGGTTTCTTCAGCAAAAATGTGCCATTATAAGCCTAGTTTCATGTCCAATTGGCCAAACACCAATTGGACCAACACAGCCAAAGTTATGGCTGTGTAATTGGACTGAAATTTCAGTCACCATTACTACTGTCCCTAGGCAGCATAGTCATTCTCTTTGCCAAGCTATTTTTCAGTTCATATTATGGTTAAATTTCCTCAAATGGTCACTAATTGACCATTAGAATGTCCTTTAACAATTTCATAAGCCAAGTCCACATTTTCACCCTCAAAACCCTAGTTTCCATTTCAATTTACCCATACACCTTAGTTAAGCACACTAATTCATTATCTATGTAGATATATAGCTTAAGCATAATCTCCTATTCATTCTAAGTCCATTAAAACCATCAAAACACTCCATTATTGTTCCTTCCTTAGGGCTGCCGAAATTCAAGGCATGCATAAACATAAATTTCATTCATTTAAGTTACAAATTCTTGCTCACTTTAAGGCTTTAACATGGAATAAAGGAGATTTAAGTATATATGTGCACTAACCTTGAATGGGGCAGATTTTTCCCAACTCAAAAATTCACTTTCTTTCCTCTTCTTGGCTGCCAAAAGCTTGTTTAAGGTGTGGGGTAAAATTTTAATGAAGAGAGGTTAGGGTTTTGTGGTGAAACAAGGTAAGAAATTAAGCTTGCTTGATTGAACATCAATGGAGGGAGGAAAGGGAGAGGTTTCGGCTGCATGAGGAAGAGGGTGATGGCTGCTGTAATTTTTGGTTATTTGGTCTTCATTTAGTCTCTTTATTAGTTAGTCAAATGATGGCTTAATTGTGATTGGTCATAGTTTTCTTAATGACATCACCATGATGTCATAAATAAGCTTTTTCCTCATTTTCTTTCCTTTCCTCCACTACTCATCTTCAATTTAATTTCTAGTAATGTTTATTCATATTTTATGTCATATTAATTATTTACTTAACTGGACAAGTCGGCCAAAAATCACCTCTGAAGGCTAAATGACCAAAATGCCCTCCGTTTGGCTTAACGGGTCAAAATTGTCTGTACCGATTGAAAAATTTTTCTAGGTATTTTCTTGGCATTCTAATGCCATGGGAACCTCAGTAACCCTTCTTTGGAGTCCCAGAAATTATTTTATAATTTTTCCCCCGGGTCTAGGGCTCCTAGTTGCGAGAACCGCAACTTCCCTCCGGTTACCCATCGCTAGGGCACCGGCTCGTTTAACTTGGTTGTATTTTATTTCTAAAATTTTTTCTAAATGTTTCTTATTAATATTTGAGTTAATTTTGGTTCCTCACTTTAGTTTAAATATTTTTCCGGACGTTCTAGCTGTCCGGACCGACACCGGTCACCGGAACAGCAGAATGTACGGAGTTGTTACCGGGAGGGTGTTACAACTCTTCCCCTCTAATTTAAATTTCGTCCTCGAAATTTACCTGATGCAAATAGTTGAGGGAACTGTTGCCTCATCGTCTCTTCACTTTCCCAAGTTGCCTCCTCGGTGTTGTGGTGCCTCCAAAGCACTTTCACCAGTGGAATCTGCTTGTTCCTCAACTCTTTTACTTCCCGAGCCAAGATCCG
This sequence comes from Hevea brasiliensis, assembly GCF_030052815.1. Classification (NCBI taxonomy): domain Eukaryota; kingdom Viridiplantae; phylum Streptophyta; class Magnoliopsida; order Malpighiales; family Euphorbiaceae; genus Hevea; species Hevea brasiliensis. The sequence continues at coordinate 79,570,199 of NC_079495.1, read as the reverse complement.
TAGAGGTTCTTCTTCATATGTCAAATCCGGTTGTACTTCAATTTCTTCCCTGGAGATGACATGTGAAGGATCTAAGCGGTATCTTCTGAGCATGGACACGTGGAACACATTGTGGATCTTGTCCAGCTCTAGTGGTGAAGCTAGCCTATAGGCCACTGGACCCACACGTTCAATGACTTCATATGGGCCAATAAACCTAGGGCTTAACTTACCTTTTCTTCCAAACCTCAGCACTTTCTTCCACGGTGACACCTTGAGGAACACTTTGTCGCCAACCACATATTCTATTTCTTTTCTCTTCAGGTCGGCATAAGATTTCTGTCTATCTGAGGCAACCTTCAGATTAGCTTTGATTAGTTTCACTTTCTCCTCAGTCTGTTTCACCAGGTCTGGCCCCACCAGTTTGTCTTCGCCCAATTCAGTCCAGCACACTAGAGTTCTACATTTTCTCCCATACAGTGCTTCATATGGGGCCATTTGGATGCTAGCTTGATAGCTATTGTTGTATGCGAATTCTGCCAGTAGGAGATATCTATCCCAACTTCCCTCAAACTCAATGACACAACTCCTCAGCATATCCTCAAGAACCTGACATATATTTCATGTTATTATTATCATTTCAGTTCAATATTTGTATCAATTTCATTAGTTTCAATCGTTTACCTGGATTACTCTTTCTGATTGTCCATCCGTCTGAGGATGGAAAGCTGTGCTGAAATGGCGTTGTGTACCCAAGGATTCATGCAACTTCTTCCAAAATCTCGATGTAAACCTTGGGTCACGATCAGATATGATGGAAAGTGGAATTCCATGCAGTCTAACTATCTCACTGATATACAACTCTGCTAACTTCTCCAGTGAGTAGTCAGTCTAGCGCGAGAAAGTGTGCTGACTTTGTCAATCTATCCACTATCACCCATGCTGCATCATGTTTCTTCTGGGTGAGAGGTAAACCACTTACAAAATCCATGGTGACCCGATCCCATTTCCATTCAGGTATGCGTATAGGCTGTAGCAATCCTGATGGAACTTGATGTTCTACCTTGACTTGCTGACATGTCAAGCATTTAGTCACATAGTCACCTATATCCCTCTTCATACCAGGCCACCAATATTGGAGTTTCAGATCATGATACATCTTTGTACTTCCTGGGTGCATAGCATATACACTGGTGTGTGCCTCTTTTAGAATACTAGCCTTCAATTCCCCATCATCTGGTACACACAGTCTTCCTTTATGTCTGAGACACCCATCCTTTCACCCCATAGTCGATTGCTTTTCCCTCGAGATCTTGCTCATAATAGCCATTAACTTTTCATCGCCTTTTGCCCATCTAAAATCTGTATGTGAGTTTGGCCTCACTTGCAACTCAGCCAAAATAGCTCCATCTCGAACCAAAGATAGATGGGTATTCAATGATCTCAAAGCTGTCATGGATTTTCTGCTCAAAGCATCAGCAACTACATTTGCCTTCCCAGGATGGTAGTCAAGTACATAGTCATAATCCTTCAGAAACTCTATCCATCGCCTCTGTCTAAGGTTGAGCTCCTTCTGGGTTGGCAAGTATTTTAGGCTTTTGTGGTCCGTGTAAATGTAGCACTTTTCACCATACAAGTAATGCCTCCATATCTTCAGTGCGAAGATAATTGCTGCAAGCTCTAAATCATGGGTAGGGTAATTCTGTTCATGTGGCCTTAGCTGTCTGGAAGCATAGGCGATCACTTTCCCCTCTTGCATCAACACACACCCTAACCCATTATGAGAGGCATCACTGTAGACCACAAAGTCTTTTCCTGACATTGGCTGTGTTAACACTGGTGTCTCTGTCAACATAGCCTTCAACTTCTCAAAACTGGTTTGACACTTGTCATTCCAGTCAAATCTGGCATTCTTGTGTAGTAACTTGGTCATTGGAGCAGCTATTAGGGAAAATCCCTTCACAAATCTCCTGTAATACCCAGCTAGCCCCAAGAAACTTCTGACCTCAGTTGTATTCCTGGGAGGCTTCCATTCCATCACTGCTTCAATTTTCTTGGGATCCACCCTAATCCCATCAGCTGACACTATGTGTCCAAGGAATGCAATCTCATTCAACCAAAAGTCACACTTGGACAACTTAGCATACAGCTTCTTTTCTCTCAGGGTTTGCAGAACAATCCTCAGATGCTCATCATGTTCTTCCCTGGTCTTGGAATACACCAAAATATCATCAATAAAGACCACTACGAACCGATCTAAGTGTGGATGGAAGATATGGTTCATAAGGTCCATGAATGCCGCTGGTGCATTTGTTAGGCCAAAGGGCATCACTAGAAACTCATAATGCCCATATCGGGTTCTGAATGCAATCTTTGGCACATCTGCATCCTTCACCCTCAACTGATGATACCCTGATCTGAGATCAATCTTAGAAAATACTCCTGCTCCCTTCAACTGATCGAACAGATCATCAATTCTAGGCAATGGATATTTGTTCTTCACTGTCACTTTATTCAACTGCCGGTAATCAATGCAAAGCCTCAAAGTCCCATCCTTCTTTTTCACAAACAGCACTGGAGCTCCCCATGGTGACACACTGGGGCGTATGAACCCCTTATCAAGCAACTCTTGCAACTGAGTTTTCAACTCCCTCAATTCAGTGGGTGCCATCCTATAAGGAGCAATGGAAATGGGTCTTTGTACCGCAGTTGTCTCAATAGCAAATTCAACTTCCCTTTCTGGTGGCAAACCAGGTAATTCTTCAGGAAACACATCTGGGAAGTCTTTTACTGTGGGTATGTCACTCAGATTTGGCTTAGCCTGCCTAGTATCCACCACATGTGCTAGGTAGGCTTCACAGCCTTTTCTCATCATTCTTCTTGCAACTGTGGCTGAGATGACATTAGACAAGAAATCTGTCCTTTCACCCACAACTGTGATCTCATTACCCTCACTAGTTTTCAGAGAAATCCTCTTCAATTTGCAATCAACCATTGCCTGATGGCGTGACAACCAGTCCATTCCCAAAATCACGTCAAATTCATGGAAAGGCAACTCAATCAGGTCTGCCAAGAATTCATACCCCTGAATCCTTAACGGGCAACCCTTGTACACTTTGTTCACCATTACACTGTGGCCCAATGGATTAGTGACCAGAATGTCTTGGTCACTCTCCCCTATCAGTATCCCCCTTTCTACGGGTAGGTTGATGCAAATGTAGGAATGAGTGGATCCTGGATCCACCAATGCATGCACAGGTGTAGTGTAGAGGAAGAACGTACCCCTGATGACGTCCGGGGCATCTTGCTCCTCCTGAGCTCTAATAGCATAAGCTCTTGCTGGTGGTCTACTGTCAGGCCTCTCTGCTGGCTTAGATGCAGGCCTCTGTGATGGTCCAACAGCCTCAGATTTACCAGATTTTCTACCTCTCTGTGGTGCAGGAGCAGGTCTGTCTGCTTGTGTTGGAGCAGCTGTAGTAGTTCTGCGTGGACAGTTCTTCAACTGATGCTCTGTTGACCCACACCTCAAGCAGGCACCAGTTACTCTCCAACACTCCCCCTTATGCCATTTCAGAAAGTGTGGACACGTAGAAGATGCTGGGGCTGGTCCCCTGAACCCCATCCCTGGAGAGCTGCCCACTGATGGTGTGGACTGACCTCTCCTAGGGGTATACTGTGGCCTGGGCCCCTGAGACTGACCCTGACCTTGTGGTTGCCCTGAACTCTGTGCAGGTGGACCCTTGAACTTCTTCCCAAATGCAGGAGCTGAACTAGACTGACCCGGGCCCCTCTTCTGCTGTCTATCCCTTCTGGTCTGCTCACTGATTCTTACTTTTTCCACCTTTATTGCAGCTTCCACTAACTTGGTAAATTCTGTGATTCCCAAGGCAATGAGCTGGATCTTGATGTTGTCATTTAGTCCCTCTTCAAATCTCTTGCATCTTTCAGCTTCATTTGGGACTATCTCCCTTCCATAGCGGCTCAATCTTACAAATTCCTTCTCATACTCAGCCACTGACAACTGTCTCTGCCTCAGGTTAATAAACTCTCTTCTTCTCTCTTCCAGGTATACAGTACCCACATATTTCTTCTTGAATTCAGAGAGGAAGAAGTCCCAAGTTACAGCTTCTGGCTGCACTTCACTGGACACCGTGTCCCACCACTCATAGGCATCATCTTGCAACAGAGATATGGCAGCCTCTAAATTTTGCTCTGGGGTGCAGTGGAGTTGTTTTAGAACTCTGCCTGTTCTGTTCAACCAATTCTCGGCTGCCACAGAATCATCTTCTCTCTTGCCATAGAAATCCACTGCCCCAAACTTTCTTAACCTTTCCAGGTGTGATTTCTGCTGTGGAGCTGGTGGTGGTGGTGGTGCTGGCATTACCCTGGCCATTTGTCTAAAGAAATCGGCCATTTGCTGAAACATGGCTTGTGGAGGCTGAGCAGGCTCTACCTGAGCTGGTGGAGCAGGTTCTCCCATGCCCCCAGTCTCAGCTGCTGCAGGTGGAGCATGACTCTCCACTTCCTCCTCAACAGCTCTCTGAGATGAAGGGTCCATATCCTATTCAAAATAAGAAAAACAAACAGATCTGCATTAGTGTCACATCGACTCTTACAAATGCAATGCATGGTATGGACTCAATCTAGGCCCAGAAACGCCTAAACTGTGCTCTGATACCACTAAATGTGACACCCCTTACCCGTGTACAGTATACCCGAGTAAGTATTACCACACGGTGTACTGGCACACTCTAATATACCTTACTTAATTTGTATCATGCTTTTGAAGCTAATTTATGAAATATGATTTATTTAAGCCATTTATCGAAATTATTATTTATTTGAGGTTCCGAAAATTTTATAGAAAATCCGGCGGAGTACCGGCTAAAAATGAAGAAAACAGTTCTTCGGAACCTGTTAAAAACACTTCCAAATAATTTCCAAACAATCCCAACTTCAATTTATCAACAAAATCTCAATATTAAGATCTCAACAACATTTCAATTCCAGTTCTCAATCATCCATCACATGTGATGATCACATATAAATCACAAGTAAACATTTACTTTTCCATTCACAAGTACAATTTTCATTATTTACATGAACACCTAAATACATTACAGGAATCCAAATACATATGAGAAAATAAAATTTAATTACAAAATACCAAAATGACACCTAGAGTCCTACCAATGCACTGCAGAAGTTGAGGTGACACGGACACTGTGCAGAACTGCAGGATGGACTCACCCAGTCTGCGGTCTACTGGGCTCACGATCAGTATCTCCAGTACCTACGCGTGGCAAAAGCAACGCGCTAAGCAATAATGCTTAGTGGTGCAATAATATAATAAAAGAAAATAGCAAGAAATTAAATGTGTAGTGAATGTATATGTTTTATTTGTTTGGTATCTGTATATCATTTACTTTGTCCACTTTTATTCATTTGGTTGCCCCAAGTAACCTACACTAGACGACTGGACTGGATAACGGGTAAACTGGCACTGGGTATCTAGTACCTCGGGCCGTCACACCATCGGTCACATATGCATCTCTCGGTGTGCAACAGAACAGCTACCAAGCTGTAAATAATCTCAGGCACAAGGCCAAATCTCAATGCAAAGTCAGAATGGCTAAAAGCCATGAAATCACAGAATGGCATATTGCCATATGCAGTACTGCTAATTAAACCCTATTGGCATGCCAAACTATCCAAACCAATCATGTTAGGTATACTAGGGCATTTGAAACTTTTAAATTCTTCAATTTGTGCATTTCAAGTTTTGGTGTCACTATTCACCTCATTGGTCAACAAAAATGTTGACTTTTGGATAGAAAATATGTACATTGACTTTGGCACTCCCAACATACCACATTTTACATTTAAAACTTGTTAGAATTGGTCACCATTACCATTTCTAACTTAAAACCAAGAGGGCAGAAAATTTCAGTTTTTGAAGCATATGTTTACTGTTCCATTAAGCACTGTTGCAGTGAGAATTTGAAGAAATGACAAACATGAAAGTTGTTCCTTACTTTGTCTAGTTGAATTTCCTTTTTTGAATCACTCCATTTGGAGTTTTGTAGCTCCAGATATGGCCCAAAGACCACAGCTGGCCGGATTTCCATTCTGCAGAAATTACCATATCTACAGTAACATGAATAGTGATTGCCACTGCCATTTGGGTTAGGTTCTGGCCATAATTTGGGGTAGGTTCCTTCATGAAAGTTGTTTTTCTATGTCTTAACTTGTTGCTGTAAAAATTTCAGGTCAATTGACCATATCTACAGTGAGTTATGGCTAAATGAACAGTTACTGTTCATTTGGTCATTTCTGCAGGGGCTGTTGCAGGGTGTCCGGATTGGGGCCAAGTTTTGGTCCTCTTGCTTTGGTCTTTTGGGCATGGTTTCTTCAGCAAAAATGTGCCATTATAAGCTTAGTTTCATGTCCAATTGGTCAAACACCAATTGGACCAACACAGCCAAAGTTATGGCTGTGTAATTGGACTGAAATTTCAGTCACCAATACTGCTGTCCCTAGGCAGCATAGTCATTCTCTTTGCCAAGCTATTTTTCAGTTCATATTATGGTTAAATTTCCTCAAATGGTCACTAATTGACCATTAGAATGTCCTTTAACAATTTCATAAGCCAAGTCCACATTTTCACCCTCAAAACCCTAGTTTCCATTTCAATTTACCCATACACCTTAGTTAAGCACACTAATTCATTATCTATGTAGATATATAGCTTAAACATAATCTCCAATTCATTCTAAGTCCATTAAAACCATCAAAACACTCCATTATTGTTCCTTCCTTAGGGCTGCCGAAATTCAAGGCATGCATAAACATAAATTTCATTCATTTAAGTTACAAATTCTTGCTCACTTTAAGGCTTTAACATGGAATAAAGGAGATTTAAGTATATATGTGCACTAACCTTGAATGGGGCAGATTTTTCCCAACTCAAAACTTCACTTTCTTTCCTCTTCTTGGCTGCCAAAAGCTTGTTTAAGGTGTGGGGTAAAATTTTAATGAAGAGAGGTTAGGGTTTTGTGGTGAAACAAGGTAAGAAATTAAGCTTGCTTGATTGAACATCAATGGAGGGAGGAAAGGGAGAGGTTTCGGCTGCATGAGGAAGAGGGTTATGGCTGCTGTAATTTTTGGTTATTTGGTCTTCATTTAGTCTCTTTATTAGTTAGTCAAATGATGGCTTAATTGTGATTGGTCATAGTTTTCTTAATGACATCACCATGATGTCATAAATAAGCTTTTTCCTCATTTTCTTTCCTTTCCTCCACTACTCATCTTCAATTTAATTTCTAGTAATGTTTATTCATATTTTATGTCATATTAATTATTTACTTAACTGGACAAGTCGGCCAAAAATCACCTCTGAAGGCGAAATGACCAAAATGCCCTCCGTTTGGCTTAACGGGTCAAAATTGTTTGTACCGATTGAAAAATTTTTCTAGGTATTTTCTTGGCATTCTAATGCCATGGGAACCTCAGTAACCCTTCTTTGGAGTCCCAGAAATTATTTTATAATTTTTCCCCCGGGTCTAGGGCTCCTAGTTGGAAGAACCACAATTTCCCTCCGGTTACCCATCGCTAGGGCACCGGCTCGTTTAACTTGGTTGTATTTTATTTCTAAAATTTTTTCTAAATGTTTCTTATTAATATTTGAGTTAAGTTTGGTTCCTCACTTTAGTTTAAATATTTTTCCGGACGTTCTAGCTGTCCGGACCGACACCGGTCACCGGAACAGCAGAATGTACGGAGTTGTTACCGGGAGGGTGTTACAAGTATGCTGCCTAGTGAGGGCAGCAGGGGAGGCTGTGAGTCCAGCCTGTTTGGACTGCCATAACTCTGGCTGTGTAGGTTCAATTGGTGTTTGGCCAATTGGACATGAAACTAGACATATAATGGCACAATTTTGGTGAAGAAACCATGCCCAAAAGACCAAAGCAAGTGGACCAAAAACTGGCCCCAATCCGGATGTCCTGCAACCAGATTCTGCAGAATGACCAAATGAACAGTAATTGTTCATTTGGCCATAACTCATTATAGAATGGCCCAATTGACCTGAAATTTTTACAGAAACAAGTTAAGATATAGAAAAACAACTTTCATGAAGAAACCTACCCCAAATTATGACCAGAACCTATCCAACAAGGCAGTTGCAGTCACTGTTCACTGCACTGTAGATATGGTCAGTTCTGCAATTTTTCAATCCGGCCAGCTGTGGTTTTTGGACCATAACTGGAGCTACAAAACTCCAAATGGAGTGATTCAAAAAAAGAAATTCAACTAGACAAAATAAGGAACAACTTTCATGTTTATCATTTTCTCAAATTCTCACTGCAACAGCAACTAATGGAACAGTAAAGTTTAGGTATGAAAACTGAAAAATTCTGCTCCCTTAGTTTAAGCTTAGAAATGGTATTGGTGATTAATGCCAACAAGTTTTGAATGCAAAATGTGGTATGTTGGGAGTGTCAAAACCAATGTACCTATTTTCTATGCAAAAGTCAACATTTTTGTTGACTAATGAAGTGAATAGTAACATCAAAACTTGAAATTCAAAAATTGAAGAATTCTAAAGTATCAAATGCCCTAGTATACCTAACAAGATTGGTTTGGATAGTTTGGCATGCCAATAGGGTTCGATTAGCGATCGCACATGGCATTATGCCATTCTGTGATTTCATGGCTTTTAGCCATTCTGACATTGTGTTGATATTTGGCCTTGTGCCTATTGTCATTACAGCTTATTAGCTGTTCTGTTGCACACCGGGAGATACATATGTGACCGATGGTGTGACGGCCCGAGGTACTAGATACCCAGTGCCAGTTTACCCGTTTATCCAGTCCAGTCGTCCAGTATAGGTTACTTGGGCAACCAAAAGAATGAAAGTGAATAAATTTAATGAAATAATGAATATAACAAATACAAAACAAGTAAGACATCGATACATTCAATACATATTTATTTTCTATTCTTTCTTTTTATTTTATTATTGCACCACTAAGCATTATTGCTTAGAGCGTTGCTTTTGCCACGCGTAGGTTCTGGAGATACTGACCGAGAGCCCAGTAGACCGCAAACTGGGTGAGACCTCCTGCAGCTCTGCATAGTGTCCGTGTCACCTCACCATCCACAGTGCATTGGTAGGACACTAGGTTTCATTTTGGTATTTTGTAACTAACTTGTATTTTCTCATATGTAATTGAACTTATGTAATGTATTTTGATGTTCATGTAAATAATGAGAATTGTGTTTGTGAATGGAAAAGTGAATATTTATTTATGACTTTTACATGATTATTACATGAGATGAATGATTGAGAAATGGAAATGTTGTTGAAAAATATATTGAGATTTTGATATTGGAGTTTGAGAATAATTGAATATGATTATTGGAAGTGTTTTTCACAGGTTCCGAAGAACTGTTTTCTCCATTTTTAGCCAGATCACGGATTTTTTTATAAAATTTTCGGAACCTCAAATAAATTATAATGTCAATAAATGACTTGAATTATATTTCACAAGTTATATTCAAAACTATGATAAAAATTAATTAAGATAAAATAGAGTGTTTCGGTATACCGTGTGACATATCTTACTCGGATATACTGTAGACGGGTAAAGGGTGTCACAGAGTATTGGTTAGAAAGGACTGAAAGAGTCCTGCAGCAGCTCCATTGCACACCAGAACAAAGTTTGAAGTATGCAGTTTCATTGTTACAAGAAGCTGCATATCGGTGGTGGGATGTTGTAACCAAAGTAGTGCCACCGGACGACGTAACTTGAGAATTCTTTCTGATAGAGTTCAGAAAGAAATATATTAGCTGTGTTCATGAAGAGGAACAGAAGAGGAGTCGTGATCAGCAAAAGAGGAAATTTGGACAGTCTAGTAATAAGAGGCCGAGAGAACAGTTAAGTCAGAAATCTAATCAAAGTAGGAGATCCAGACCCAGGCCTATACCCAGAAGAGATCAACCAGAAACACTAGTAGTGAGTGCGCCAGGATTAGCAAGAAAATGTGGCCATTGTAACAAGTGGCATAAAGGTGAATGTAGGGGATTGACTGGAGCCTGTTATAGATGTGGGGCCATAGACCATCGTCTGAAAGATTGTCCTAAGAGGAATTTACCACGAACCCAGACAGAGGTCGTGAAAGGAACAAGTACAACAGTAACACCACTTCCAAATGTCACCCAACCCGGAGAGGAGCAAGAAGCCCCAGTTGTGAATTTGAGGTAAAGTATTTCCTTTATGATATGCCTAAGTGTATAATGATATATTTGAAAAGACAAAATAGTACCATATATATAAAAGAAGTAGACAGAAGGAGTAATAGAAAGGTAAACGAATTATCTTAGATATCTACACCCAGTAAATTTCGAGGACGAAATTTAAATTAGAGGGGAAGAATTGTAACACCCTCACTGTAACAATTTCGCACATTCTACTGTTTCGGTGACCAGTGTCGGTCCGGACAGCTAGAACGTCTGGAAAAAGAATTAGACTAGAGTGAGGAGCCATAATTAACTCAAATAATAATAAGAAAAATTTAGGAAAAAATTCTAGAAATAAAATACAACCAAGTTAAATGAGATGGTGCCCTAGCGATGGGTAACCATATAGGGAAGTATCGGTAAAGACAGTTACCGACCCCAGACCCGTGAGAAAATTAATGAAATAATTTTTGAGACTCCAGAGAAGAGTCATTAAGGTTTCTATGGCATTAGAATGCCAAGAAAAGGTTTAGAAAAAATTTTTGATCAGTACAGATGATTTTGGCTCAATAAGCCAAACGGAGGGCATTTTGGTCATTTTGTCTTCGGAGATGATTTTTGACCAACTTGTCCAATTAAGTAAATAATTATTATGACATAAAATATGAATATATATTGATGAAAATTAAATTAAAAATGAGTAAAAGAAAGAAGAAAGAAAGATAAACCGACAACTCGGTAAGAGCAAAATTTGGTCAATTAAATTTGAGAGTCCAATATTGACAAAAAAATGATGATTATCAATTTAATGAAGCTAAATTAATTATATAAATTGAAATTATGAAAATTAAAAATAATTATTGAAAAGTCAAATTATAATGAATATAAACTTCAAAATAATTTCAAATTTGCCATTCTACTTATTTACCATATTGCCATTAAATATTTAATTATTATATAGGTTAATTATTGAACAAAAATCTGCATCTTTTTCCCTTCTTCTTCCCTTCCACTTGCCTTCTTCCCTTCTTCTCTAAAATTCTCCATTAAAACCCAAAATCCAAAGCTTAAAACCCTAAGTCTCAACCAAATTTTTTCTTGGAAAAATTTTAGCCCACCCTAAACTAAAGTCTAATTAGTAGAAAGCACTCAAGAAAACCAAAAGAAATTGAGTTTAGGGTAAGAGGAATTTCAGCCAAGGTGGACCAAGAAGGAGCTTCAAGTTTTTGATTGATTAGAAGGTTGAATTGAAGTTGAGTGGAGCTAGAAGAATAAAGTTAGTGCTAGAAATTCTTTTGGAATTTAAAATTTATGCAAGTTGATTTAGGGTTTGCTCAAATATGGAATTTTGTGTTGTGACTTGAATTTGATGATGTTGAGGTTGATTATTGACTATTAGAAGTGCTATAAATGTGAATTGAAGTTTGGAAGTTGGGTGGAATTGAAAATTGGGAGTGCTTCTCTTATGTGGGAAATTCAGACCTATGAGTCTAGGGTATTGTTTGACCTATAACTGAAGTTGTCTAACTCCAATTGGTATGAGGCTAATTGGAGGTGAAACTAGACTCAAAATGCCCCATTTTTCATGAAGAAACCCTGCCCAAATTCTGTCCATAAGTTGACCAAATTGCTGGTTCAATCCGGATATCCAAACACTGAACCCAAAAAAATGACCAAATGAACAACACATGTTCATTTGGCCATAACTCTCTTTATACATGTCCAAATGACCTGAAATTTTACCAAAAATAAGCTGAGATATAGACCAACAACTTTCATGAAGAACACAAATTCAAATTCTGACCATAACCTAGTCAAATTGCCAACCAAACTTAGGTCACCAAATCTGGCAGAACCAAATTGCCCAGAAAATCTGGGCACAGGTCACTCCGGCCAGTCATGGTAAAATGACCATAACTTGAGTTACAAAACTCCAAATGGAGTGATTCAAAAAAAATAAATCCAACTAGACAAAATAGGGAACAACTTTAGTGTTGATCATTTTGCCAAATTCCCACTGCAAAATTGACCAATGGAACAGTAAACACAAGGCATGAAAACTGAAAATTCTGCCCAATTAACATTAAGATTCGAAATGGTATTGGCAACCAATACCAACAAATTTTGAATGCAAAATGTGGTATCTTTGAGAACTTAGGTTCAATAAATTTATTATGTATTAAAAAGTCAACAATTTGAGTGAATAGTAATGTGAATAGTAATGTATAGACACAAAGTATAATAACTAAATTGGTAGAGGAAATTAAGGTATGAAATTTGGAATCCATGAAACATTCATAGATTACTTGAAATAGAAATAGTAATTCACCTAAATGACTTAATGAACATTTAAGTTATGTGAGTATATAGTTAGGATTTATTCCCATTACTAGTAGGTCTAATAAAACATAAGTAATACCACTTGAATATGAAATGACATTAACCTAGATGGATTATTGAGTATAAATGGGATGAGGTTCACATTAGGATTTATGTTTCCATTACAAATAAGATAATAACACCTTGTATGAGCTATGAATTCATATAAATATTGTAATGAATAAATGAATCACATGAAAATATGAATGGAACATTAGTTTTCTTTATAAGAGAAAGGAAAAATGTTTTGAGTACAATGGTATATGAACACCATTGTTGTGAATTGTGATCAATATGAATGATGTAAGGAATGTATGAATATTATGATGAATGTATAAATTATGAAATTTATCATGAAATAATAAAGTCATAAAACACAATATATTAATATTTAATGATATTATGTGTCCTTGTATTGCCTAGACATGTGTGTCAGATTGGATAGTTTGGCATGCCAATAGGGTATTGTTTTAGCAGTACTGCAAAAGGCTTTATGCCTGTATTCATGGCTTTATGCCCGTATTCATGGCTTTACACCCGCATTCATGGCTTTATGCCAACATTCATGGCTTTTATGCCCGATTATGTATTATCATGGCTTTTTAGCCATACTGACTGCATACGTGGTTGACATTCTGCGTCCCATGGTATGACGGCCCGAGGCACCACGGTGTCCAGTGCCAACGACCCGTTATCCAGTTTAGTCAGCCTGTCATAGGTCACTTGAGCAGTGTAATTTATTGAAATAAATTAAGACTATTAGTGATTAAAAATATTAGAAATCAAATAAATGAGTTAATAAGACTTCAAAAGAATTAGTTAGAATTATGAAATGATCCAAACCACATAAAAATTGTTAAGTAAAATGATAAAAGAGTTACAAAAATAGGTATAACTTAACTAAATATTTTAAATGTACCTTCTATTGCCATATGAATATAAACTGAGTAATTTTATTAATTCTGTATATTGTACATTATCACTATGAATTTTGGAATTAAACGCTTCCAAAGCGGAACAAATTAGAACAAAAGATAATTAATATTAGACACATTGTATTAAATTAAATTGATTCTTAAATATTCAAATTATGCTTCGTTCTTTCTTTATTTGTATATTTTATTTTCTTGTTCTATTATTGCACCACTAAGCAGCAATGCTTAGCGCGATGGATTTGTTTCCTCGTGCAGGTACGTTGCCTAAGATTTTTAAAGTTTAGATCTGCAGAAGTGTCTAAAGTATTCAAGGTTGTCACCTCCTCAGCAAAGCATGTAGATAGGGCCCATATAGATCATATTTTATATTTTATATAAAATGCTTAGATATTGTATTGTAATGTATATTATGAACAGTTAATTAATAGGAATGCGATGTAAATTAATAAATTAGCTTTTTCATATGTAATTAATTTATATATCATGTAAATTATGAAATTTTGTAATTATTTTGTAAATTATGTAAATTAAGGAAATTTGAAAATGTTGCTTATGTAATTTGAGAATGTTTACATATGAATTGAGTATGAATGAAAATGTATGGAAATGATTATAAAATTGAAATGTATGGATGAGATTTGAAATATGAGAAAATTATGAGAATGATTGATGAGATAATTATGATTAGCATGGATAAGATTTTATTTTGAAAATATTGTTGAATTTCAAACAGGTGAATATTGAAATACACCAAGCAATAATAAAATAGGGGAAACTCCGCTGGTTTCTCCATCGAAAAATAATTAATATTAAAATATAACGAGATCAAATTATGAAAGGAATAAAGTAAGATAAGATAAGGTGCTCCGGCACCGAATGTAGCACACTTTGCTTGGCTACACTGTAGTCGGGTGAGGGGTGTTACAGCTGAACAATTTCTGGCCCAATCAGCTTTCTTTCGCCTACCTCATCCCAACACAATGGGGTTCTACATTTCCTGCCATACAAAGCTTCATATGGAGGCATCCCAATGCTTGATTGATAGCTGTTGTTGTAAGCAAACTCAATCAAAGGCAAGTGTGTGTCCCAACTGCCCTCAAACTCAATCACACAAGCCCGTAGCATGTCCTCCAAGATCTGAATTACCCTCTCAGATTGGCCATCTATCTGTGGGTGGAATGCCGTGCTGAAGTTCAATCTAGTTCTTAAGGCTCTCTAAAGACTACCCCAGAATCTAGAAGTGAACCTAGGATCTCTATATGACACAATCGATACTGGCACTCCATGCAGTCTCACTATCTCATCTATATACAATTTGGCCAATCTCTTTAAATTATAGTCCATCCGGACAGGCAGAAAGTGAGCAGACTTGGTTAATCTATCAACTATGACCCACACTGCATCATGGCTCTTCTGTGTCTTTGGAAGTCCCATCACAAAATCCATTGTTATTCGTTCCCATTTCCATTCTGGTACTGGTAGTGGATGTAACAACCCAGCTGGTACTTGATGTTCTGCCTTCACTTGCTGACAAGTTAGGCATTTGGTAACAAACTCTGCCAATTCTCTTTTCATACCCATCCACCAGTAATGCTCCTTTAGCCCTCTATACATTTTTGTACCACCAGGGTGCATGGCAAAAGGAGACTCATGTGCTTCCTTCAAAATGATCTGCCTCAAATCAACATCATTAGGAATACACATTCTACCCTAGTGTAGCAGTAGACCATCATCTCTAATTGAGAATTCTGGTTTCTTGTCCTGCCAGACTTCTTCCAACAGCCTCTGATACTTCTGATCATTCTGAGTAGCCTTTCGGATCTGATCAGTCAACACTGGCTGTACATGCCATGCAACTGCTGTCTACCCCTCATCATTAATCTCTAAGCTAGCATGTAATGATCTCAACTCATGTACCATAGACAAAGGAGTAACCTATAGACTTGCAATAGTCTTGCGGCTTAAGGCGTCAGCCACCACATTAGCTTTCCCTGGCTGATAGTCTATCAGACAATCACAGTCTTTTATCAACTCTAACCATCTCTTCTGTCTCAAATTCAACTCTTTCTGGGTGCCCAAATACTTCAAACTCTTATGGTCTGTGTAGATGTAGCATTTCTCCCCATACAAATAGTGTCTCTAGATCTTAAGAGTAAATACTATATTTGCAAGCTCCAAGTCATGTGTCGGATAGTTCCTCTCATGCGGTTTTAGCTGGCGTGATGCATAAGCAATAACATTCCGGTCTTGCATCAGTACACAGCCTAATCCATTGTGAGATGCATCGCTGTAAACTGTATATTCTTTACCGGAGTAGGTAAAGTCAGGACTGGAGCCTCGGTCAAACATTTCTTCATTTCATTAAAACTCTGTTGGCATTTATCCGTCCATAAAAATTTCACATCTTTCCTAAGCAGCTTGGTCAATGGAGATGCCAACATGGAGAATCCTTTCACAAAGCTACAGTAGTATCCAGCTAAACCCAGAAAACTGCGAATCTCTGTGATATTTCTGGGTCGCTTCCAATTAAGGACAGCTTCTATCTTGCTGGGATCCATCTTAGTACCCTCTACCGATACTACATGCCCCAAGAAAGATATTTCTTTCAGCCAAAATTCACACTTTGATAATTTGGCGTATAGTTGTTTCTCCCTCAAAGTTTGCAATACAATGCGCAGATGTCTATTATGCTCTTTTGTATTCCTCGAATAAACTAATATATCATCTATAAACACAACTACAAACTGGTCGAGGTATGGTCTGAAGATAGTGTTCATCAGATCCATAAAAGCAGCTGGAGCATTAGTTAACCCGAATGGCATGACCAAGAACTCATAATGGCCATAGCGAGTTCTAAAAGCAGTTTTAGAAATACTCTGCTCTTATACTTTTAGCTGATAATAACCTGATCTCAGGTCAATTTTGGAGAACACAGCTGCACCCCTCAACTGATCAAACAAGTCATCAATGCGGGGCAATGGATATCTATTCTTTATTGTCACCTTATTCAACTGCCGATAGTCAATACATAAGTGGAGAGTGCCATCCTTCTTCTTAATAAACAACACTGGCGCTCCCCAAGGTGACACACTAGGGCAGATAAAGCTCTTGTCAAGCAGCTCTTGCAACTGCACTTTCAATTCTTTTAGTTCTGCTAGTGCCATTCTGTATGGCGTTATGGAGATTGGGTCCACACCAGGCATAACATCAATCTAAAACTGCACCTCTCTTTCTGGAGGTAATCCTGGCAATTCATCAGGAAATACATCCGAAAAGTCACATACCGTAGGGATGTTCCTCAATGCTGGACTACCCACTTAGGTATCTATCACATGTGCCAAGTACGCCTCACACCCCTTCCTAATTATTTTTCTGGCCAGTGCAGCTGAAATGATGTTTGACGGCAATAACTGCCTCTCCCTATGTATTACTACATCACCATACTGAAGGAGATCAAAAGTGATTGTCTTCAGTCTACAGTCAATCATAGCATGATGCCTGGCTAACCAATCCATGCCCAAGATAATATCATAATCTCTGAAGGGCATTTCAATCAAATTAGACAGAAAAGTGTGTCCTTGGATCACCAGAGGACAATCCCTATATAGTCTATTTACCCTGACCTCCTGGCCTAATGGACTAGTTACTTACACATCATAGTCCATTGGTACACACTGAATAGCAGTAGAACACATCACACTAGCACTGACATATAAATGTGTGGAGCCAGGATCAAACAACACACATACATCTTGGTCAAGGATGGAGAAAATACCAGCTACTATGTCTGACGTTTTAGCCTCCTCCCTCTGACGCATTGTATACACTGATCGGGTGTGCCACTGGTACCGGGGTTAACATGCTTTGACTTCCAGGAGTGTTACCAGGACCCCTACCTCTGCCTCTACCTCTACCAGCTAGCTGTGACCCTCTAGGTGCAGACACTTGGGCTGATCCCTCAGATGTAGCAGAAGGTCCAGATCGGCGCGGACTAGTATAATCCTTAGCGAAATGTCCACTCCCTCCACAATTAAAACATGCACCTGTGGCCTTGAAATAAACCTCACCGTGTGTTCTACCACAAGTTTTACACTGCCGTACTGATAGAGCTCCTTGGGGTGCTTGCTGGGTCTGCTGACCAAACCAGGGTGGTCTTTGGCCAGAGAATCTGCCTCTGCCAGATCTGTGAGAGCTAGATCCTCCAAACTATTTTCTTTTTCCAGAGCCACTCTCAATAGCTTGGCCAGTAACCTTTTCAATTTTCTCTTTCTCTTGTGTACTCTTTTTCACTGCCCCTTCTGATTCTATCCTTTCCAGTTCCAAGGCTTGTGAAATCAGCTCAGAGAAATTCTGATGTCTGAATCCCACAACTTCCATTCTTAAGCTAGGCCTCAACCCAGCCTCAAACCTCTTACATCTGTCTCTAGGAGTGGAGACTAAGCTTCCAGCATAGTAGCTTAGCCTTGAAAAGTCCCGCTCATACTCTGCTATTGTTCTTTCCCCTTGCTTCAGGCTCAAGAATTCTTGTAATTTCATATCTACATAAGCATCAGGAACCCATTTCTGCCTGAATTCCCTTAGGAAGTCTATCCATGTCAACATAGGTGGCTCAACTAGTTTGTGGGGGATGGTCTTCTACCATTCATATGCATCCCCTTGCAGAAGAGATACTGAGTATTCAAATTTTAATTCTTCGGCACACTGTAGTTTTCTGAATACCCTTTCCATTCTTTCTAACCACTGTTCAGCCTTCAGTGGATCCACAGTACCCTTAAACTCGGTGGCCCCAAATTTTATTAATTTTTTATATTGCCGAGCTGAGGGCTGTGGTTGTGCTATGGGTGCTTGCATCTGAGCTTGAGGTGGCGTATTTCTCACCATTTGTTGGAAAAACATAGCCATCTACTGTGCAAACTGAGCAGGAAACTGCAACGTTGGAGTAAGAGCTAGAGTGGCTAACCCATTCACGTTCTAAAGTGCTGGGGCTTCCCCTTGAACCTCAGCCTCGACAGATTATTCCACGGAATAATCTCCTTCCTCCATTCCGTTTCTCAAAAATTTCTACTTCCTGAGATCAAACACAAGGAGTTTGACCTCCGTTAGTGCATATTCATGATGTAAATATGTCATATGTATCAATTAAAGACACTTGAGCAGTTGTACTTATCAAAGAAATATTCACATACATAGTCAAAATTTATTGCAAAACCATGCTCTAATACCACTAAAACATGTCACACCTTACCCCTCTGTAAGGCATAACATTATCCCGTAGAATATCTAATGAACTACCGAACTCCACCTACCGATAACTCATTAAGTATCCTACAAGGGATTTTAAAACTATTTTCTTACATTTTGGAAGTGGCAAGCATTTTGGTAGGAACTAAAATCATTTATTCGAAGCTTTAAAATTAGTATAAATTTTTATCCATTTTTATTTTTCCACAAATTTTAGAAAAATTTTGGCAGAATGCTGTCTGTATTTTGAGAAAACAATTCTTCAAATACCTGGAAAAAAAAAACACTTCCAATAAATTTCCACAACTCCCAACCTCCAAATAATCTCAATTCAACTCAAAATTCTCAGATCAAACCATTTCAAAATAATTCCATCAATATTGCATTCAATAAAGCTAATTTACATTCACAAGTTTAATTTATAGATATAAAATCCAAAAATAATATTATTACAATTTATAAATATAACTGCTCAACTTTACATTAATACATATGAACAATATTTATTTACACCAAACTAAATTACATTGGGTATAAAATAATACCCGTACAAAATCAGCAAAGGCTTTTCCAGTTCAGCAGCTCACTCTGCTGCTTTTTCCTTGCTCCTATCTGCGACAATAAAATAAGCTATCACTTAGTATAAAATTACTCAGTGGTGCACAATAAAGATTTGAAATGCAGTACATAAAACATTCATTGATAAATCACAATTTAAATATTTCACAATTACATTTCATAATTTATCAAAACTCATTATAGCACAATTTTAGTCAAACAATTTAATAAACATAGTGTTGCTAATTCATACACAACTTAAGCCATGACACAAAATTTCCGATCAATGCCGTGTTGTACACCACGATAAAGCGATCTACAACCCCACTAATCGAAATAAATGAGGGAGGTGGCTAGCTAGCTAATGAGTACTCATCCGATCTACAACCTCAACTGGTAAACCAGAGAGGGAGGAAAATAATCGATCTTACCCCATAAATGGAGGAGGAATAATAAGGCACTGTCACGCTAAGTATGAATCAAAAATCACTTTCAAACATTTTATTCAAATAATTCATGAGAAATCTAATAAATTTCCAAAGTCATTATTTCATTCACAAAGTGGCAATATAATTCATGATTAACATCAAATTTTCATAAATCATACTAAATTAATTTTTCAATGACAAAATGCTCAAATAAGGTTTATTGTGCACAAATCTGACGTGAGTCGCCTCTAGGCCTTGACTCAGTCTCTCAGACCTTCCAAGTCTTTTTCAACTGAAACACAAAATTTATAGTGTCTCAGTATCTTTACTTCATAACAATTCCAATAACTAATTCCAATATGTTTAAACTTATATTCTTGCAAATTTTCATATTGAGGTTACTATTTATGGTACAATTCAAGTCGAAACATTGACTTTTTTATACTTAAAAGGTATGGGAACTCCAACTATACTCACATACCACATTTTGGTCACCAATTTTGTTGGTTTTTGTTGTTTTCTCAAAACTTAGGTCTTTTAGGCAAAATTGCAAATTTTCAATTTTGCATTCAATAAAGCTAATTTACATTCACAAGTTTAATTTACAGATATAAAATCCAAAAATAATATTATTACAATTTATAAATATAACTGCTCAACTTTACATTAATACATATGAACAATATTTATTTACACCAAACTAACTTACATTGGGTATGAAATAATACCCGTATAAAATCAGCAAAGGCTTTTCCAGTTCAGCAGCTCACTCTGCTGCTTTTTCCTTGCTCCTATCTGCGACAACAAAATAAGCTATCGCTGAGTATAAAATTACTCAGTGGTGCACAATAAAGATTTGAAATGCAGTACATAAAACATTCAATGATAAATCACAATTTAAATATTTCACAATTACATTTCATAATTTATCAAAACTCATTATAGCACAATTTTGGTCAAACAATTTAATAAACATAGTGTTGCTAATTCATACACAACTTAAGCCATGACACAAAATTTTCGATCAATACTGTGTTGTACACCACGACAAAGCGATCTATAACCCCACTAATCGAAATAAATGAGGGAGGTGGCTAGCTAGCTAATGAGTACTCATCCGATCTACAACCTCAACTGGTAAACCAGAGAGGGAGGAAAATAATCGATCTTACCCCAGAAATGGAGGAGGAATAATAAGGCACTGTCACGCTAAGTATGAATCAAAAATCACTTTCAAACATTTTATTCAAATAATTCATGAGAAATCCAATAAATTTCCAAAGTCATTATTTCATTCACAAAGTGGCAATATAATTCATGATTAACATCAAATTTTCATAAATCATTCTAAATCAATTTTTCAATGACAAAATGCTCAAATAAGGTTTATTGTGCACAAACCTGACGTGAGTCGCCTCTAGGCCTTGACTCAGTCTCTCAGACCTTCCAAGTCTTTTTCAACTGAAACACAAAATTTATAGTGTCTCAGTATCTTTACTTCATGACAATTCCAATAACTAATTCCAATATGTTTAACCTTATATTCTTGCAAATTTTCATGTTGAGGTTACTATTCATGGTACAATTCAAGTCGAAACATTGACTTTCTCAAAACTATTCATGGTATGGGAACTCCAACTATACTCACACACCATATTTTGGTCACCAATTTTGTTAGTTTTGGTTGTTTTCTCAAAACTTAGGTCTTTTAGGCAAAATTGCAAATTTTCAATTTTAGTGTCTTATGTTGCACTATTCCATTGGTCATTTTGCTGTTAGAATTTGGCTAAATTTTCTTTATAGAAATTGTTCCTTATTGTCTAAAATTTATTCTCCTTTTTGAATCACTCTAATTGGAGTTTTGTAGCTCAAGTTATAGCCATTTGAATCATGACTACCGGATTGGACTTACCCAGATTTTCTGGGCAAATTCTGGTTCTACAGTTTTAGGTCACCAAATTTGGCTGGCTAAATGACTTGGTTAAGGGTATAATTTGGGTTTGTATTCTTCATGAAAGTTGTAGGTATATATCTCAACTCTCTACTGGTAAAATTTCAGGTTATTTAGACCTGCCTAGCCCAAGTTATGGCCAAATGAACAAACATTATTCATTTGGTCATTTTTTTACAGGTCAGATTGCCTAATCCAGATTTGGTCAATTTGTTCACTAGGTTTTAATCACTTTTTGGGCATGATTCCTAAATGAAAAATGTGTCATTTTGTGTCTAGTTTCATTCCCAATTAGCCTCACACCAATTGGGCTTGTAAATTTTCAGTTTTGGTCCCTAAAAAGGACCTTGGTCATGCTGCCTGCATACTGCCCACATCCAATCTGAATCTAAACCTAATTCTAACACTTCCAACACACATCAATTGGTCACAAATGATCATTTTTCATCTCCAACAAAGTCAAACACATCATTTAACAAATTTTCACACTTTTTTCTTCCAAACCCTAGGTGCCAAAACCCTAGCTTTCATGCAATTCAACTTTAATGCATTCCAAACACCAATCCATAGTTTATATTCAATATTCAATTTAAACAACCATTTAAATACATCAAATTCACTCATTTCAACCTAAATTTGCTGCTGGCCGAATTCACATATGGTCCCTCCACAATAATTTTCTTTTCATTCTAAGCATATTTCCAAGTTCTTCATGCTATAAATACTTTAATTAAACTAAAATTTAAGGTGAACTCACTAACCTTGAATTGCAGAATTTTCTTCTTCCTTTCCTTCAAGTTTTCTCCTCTTCTTTCTTCTTCAATCTTCTTCCCAAAGCTCAACACAAGGTTTTATCTATAGTAGACTTGTCACACCTTACCCCTCTGTAAGGCATAACATTATCTCGTAGAATACCTAATGAACTACTGAACTTCACCTACCGATAACTCATTAAGTACCCTACAAGGGATTTTAAACAATTTTCTTATTTTTGATAAGTGGTGAGCATTTTCTAATAGGTATTAAAACATTTAATTCAAGTTGAAAGCTAGTTGAAATTTTTGGCCAATTTTATTTTTCCGTAAATTTTATAAAAATTTTGACAGAGTTCCGTCTGTATTTTGAGAAAACAGTTCTTCAAATACCTAAAAAAAAGGCACTTCCAATAATTTTTCAACCACTTCTTCAATTTCACAATCAATCTCAACCATTTTCTCAAATTTCAAAATTCAACAATCCTCAAGATACTGTCAATCAATTTCATACATTCGTATTTCTTTGAAGATAAACAATTTATATATACATTATACTAAAATTTAAATTAAGAAAATCCAAACTAAAATTTATTACAACTTTTATACAAATTTTGTACAAGCTGCTCAAGACCCATTTTCACATGTCCATACATTTATGTGCAATACATATATCAAAATAAATATTTACAGTCAGGATATAAATTATAACCGATAACTTCAAGCTGATAGATCCTCAATCCTCAGCAGCTCAGTCTGCTGCTCCTCTAGTCTCTAAATCTGCGACAACAATAAAAGCTATCGCTGAGTACTAGGACTCAGTGGTGCACAACATACTAAAATAATCTTTATGCAGAATTTAAATCACATTTATTCAAAAATTAAACTGAACATGAAAGTTAAACACAAACATAAATTATGAGATTTTATTCCAAACAATTTCATTTCGAAGTATCAAAACACGTTTCATTAAACCCACAGTTAGATCATGCCATTCGAAACAAATATAATCTCAATAGTCAGAGGCTAAGGAGCAGTCACATCACAAAGCTAGCTAGCTCAAATATATGGATATCCATTCAAATCCTCTTCTACTGGCACACCTCAACACTTCTCCAGAGAAGGAATCAAAATTCGAAACTAATTACCCTCACTAGTCATGCTAGTGAGGTGTTCAAATATATGGTCATAACACTGTGGTTTCAAAACTTATCTTAACAATTTGCTAAACATTGCTATTTCAAATATACACAATAACTTTCACAATTTAAATCAAAACATCATAAATAATGTCACAAATAAACTTTCAACAATTCAAAGCAAAAGTAAAATACATATTTCATTCACTTTATCAATGAATTTTAAAGCATAGTGATATTGTGCACAAACCTCAAGCGAGTCGCCTCTTGGCCTTGACTCGATTCTTCGAGTTCTTTCTCGGTGTTCTTTTCAACTGAAACACACAATTTCACAGTGTTTCAGTACCATAACTTAGCATAAATTCAAAAATAAATTTAACTTCACTTTTACCTAGCTCTAATGTGCTAAACTCGACGTTCTTTGAATTTTGTGTTTCGGGGTTACTATTCACTATACTATTCAAGTCAAATTGTTGACTTTCTAAGGCTTAATAGGTATGGGAATCCCAACTTCACCCACATACTGTAACACCCCGAAACTCCGAGTTATGAATAGTACCATTTTTGGTCCATGACTAATACTATTTGAAGACACCTTGAGGACCAAAAAATAAATAGAAATTAATTGAGATAGACACAATAAAAATTCTAGTGAACAAAAAAAAAAACTAAGGACTCATCGGGTATTATAAAAAGAAGGATTATGACTCGATGAGGGGCATTTTGGTCAATTCACCTCAAGAGTTAACTTTTGACCAAAATGTCAATTAAATTAAATAAAATTAATGAATTGAATTATGGGGTAAAAATTGAAGAAAAATTCAAGTAAAAATATGTAAGGGGAAAATTTAAGAAATGAAAACTTAAACTTTCATTTCCATTATGACAAAATTAAAATGAAAGACTTATAGGCTTTTGATAGTTAAATTTAATTATTTAATTAAAAGGAAAAAATTAAGTAAAAAAAAAGGGAATAAAAATTTAAGTTTAATTATCCTTATGGCACAATTAAAATTTATAATTTTAATAAGCTAATTTTGGGGATAAATATATACATACATATATATATATATATATATATATATATATATAAATAAGAAGACAAATGTCTTCTTCATTTCTTTTTTTCATAAGAGGCCACCACCCTCTCCTCTCTCTTTCTCTCTCTCTCTTTTTCTCTTCTTCTTCCACTTCTTCCCCTCATTGATTTCCCATCCCAAGTTTTAATTATCTTAAATTCCCTTCATAAATTCCATCGCCCACTAAAAGAAAACATCAAAGAGATCTTTGATTGAGAGATTAAAAGCAAGGAGAACAAGAATTGGAAGAAAAGTGAAATTGGAAAGAAATCAACAAGAGGTAATTTTCTTTTCATTTTAGATTAGTTGTATAAGCTTTGAATGAAGTTAATTTATGATGAAATTTCATAAGAAAATGAAAGAAAACATATATGGAACCTAAACTAGGGTTTTGGCCAAATGGGAGAAAAATTAGGGTTTTGAACATTAGGGTTTAGAGACCAAAAATGTGAAAAAGTGCTAAATGATGTCTTTGACATAGTTTAAGGAAAGAAATGGTCATTTGTGACCTAATTAAGTGTGTGAGAAGTGTTTAAATCAAAGCCAAATCCGGATTGGGTATGAAGCATGACCAAAAGTCAACTTTGAGGGACCAAAAATGAAATTTTACAAGTCCAATTGGTATGGGACCAATTGGGACTGAAAATAGGCACTAAATGACACAATTTTCATTTAGGAAGCATGCCCAAAAATTGACCAAAACCTAGTGAACAAACTGACCAAACTTGAAAAATTATAGTATGAATAGTACACATGAACAGTAATCGTGTTTGGGTCATAACTCGAGCTAGGCAGGTCAAAATGACCTGAAATTTTACCAGTAGTTAGACGAGATATAGACCTAAAACTTTCATGAAGAACACAAACCCAAATTATGCCATTAACCCAATCAAATTATTGAGCAAAGTTAAGTTACTGAATCTGCAAAACTGCAGAATTGCCAAATGAACAGTAAACTTTGCAAGGCTATAACTCTCTCTCTCTCTAGAAAACTCCGATTTAGGCGATTCTTAAACCGATGGAAACCTAAGACATAGTAGAACATTTCATATGAGAACATTAGACCAAATTATGGACTTAACTTGGTCAAATTGCTGAACAAATTTGGATCGATAAATCTGCCAGAACAAAATCTGCAGCATGAGCGATGGCGTGAGCGATGAATGGTGTTTTTGGCATAACTTGAGCTACACAGCTCTGAATTAGGCGATTCAAAAAGAAAAATAAAGTTAAGACCTAAATGAACAATTTTCATGGAGAACATCTCACCAAATTATGATCGAAACTAGGTAAAAATTGGGTTCAAAGATTGGGGCACCAAGCTGTCCCAAACCCAAAATATTCTAAAATTTTCAAAGCTAACTTGGGATGCATTAGACATGCATATAATGAGTTCTTGGCAGCAATTGAGATTGGTATTGAGGTATTCTATTTGTGTATTTTCAGTAGAAAAAGAAGTTGGAACGGACAAGGAGAAGTAGGTAACAATAAAGGAGAGCATTGAAGGTTTGTGCACAACTAACATTTTTCTTTGTTTTAGCTTCGTAAATTGATTTGAATAAGTTTATTTGAATGAGTTTGATTTGAAATGAGTTTATTTTGAATGAGGTATGTTTTTCTCTTTTATTTGAGGAATTTGTGTGTTGCCACCCCTTTTATGGATTTTATGATGATTTGAATATGCTATTGTTTTGCAAACGTGATTATTGATTTAGAAACTCTTGAAAGTTGTTTTGAAACCACAGTTAGCATGACAGTCCCTTCGGAACTCCCCAGTAGTAACGGCTACTTGGGGTTTTATAATTGATATTGATTATGTCTCCCATTAATAATGGTTAGTGGGGTAAGACTACATGAGTACTCATTAGCTAGCTAGCCCTTCCCTCATTAATAACGGTTAGTGAGGTTGAGATTGCTTTGTCGTGGTGTACAACACGGCACTGATCGTGAAATTTTGTGTCATGGCCTGAACTATGTGTTGATGTTGGCAACACTAATGCTTTGTGAATTGTAATTTATGATGTGTAATTTCTCATTTGAAATGTTATTCCAATAAATGGCTCTTATGAACTTAGAACTATTGTGAAGTTTTCATGCTTAAGAAAAATGTGATTTATTATGCTTTGACAAATTATGTTTTACTTTAAGTTTTAAAGTTATTAGTTGTGCACCACTGAGTGATATACTCAGCGATAGCTTCTTTATCTTTCGCAGTAAGGGAAAGGAGAAGGCTGCCGAGTGAGAGACTTGGAAGCAGCATTTTGGTATTGTTTGTGGGTATATATTGTAGTCATACCCTTGTAATTTCCTTTTGATGTATTTTGTACCTATATGCATGGATGTACGGACATTGAGCAGTTTGTATTTAAAAACATTGCATTGCTATCACATTTTGAGTTTGTAATTATTTTGTATTTTACTTTGAGACTTATGAAAATGTAACTTTTGCAATATTTAGTCTATCATTATTTCCAATGAATGTTTGCATGGAATTTTAACTATTCTCATACAGTTTTCCGCAAAAGAATTGATAAGATAAAAAGCTATGGTTTGTTTTAAAATCCTTTGTAGCATAACTAATGGGTTATCGGTAGGTGGAGTTCGGTGATTCATTAGGCATGCTACGGGAACATGTCATGCCTTACAAGGGATAAGGTGTGACATGTTTTAGTGGTATTAGAGCTAATCTGTCAGACAACCGTGGGACCACCCCAGTCAGGGAATTCTGACTGAGAACGATCCTCTACAGCCAAGGACAACTCCGAAGAACTTCCCCAACCGTTAATCACGCTCTGATCCCACGGTCGCAATTCATCAACCAGACTTGAGTTCCTGTCTCCTTTATGCTAAAGGATACAGAGGTATGAGCCTATAGAACAGACACAGCTCCGAATTAGGCGATTCAAAAAGGAAAATAAAGTTAAGACCTAAATGAACAATTTTCATGAAGAACATCTCACCAAATTATGATCGAAACTAGGTAAAAATTGGGTTCAAAGATTGGGGCACCAAACTGTCCCAAAACCAAAATATTCTAAAATTTTCAAAGCTAACTTGGGATGCATTAGACATGCATATAATGAGTTCTTGGTAGCAATTGAGATTGGTATTGAGGTATTCTATTTGTGTATTTTCAGTAAAAAAAGAAGTTGGAATGGACAAGGAGAAGTAGGTAACAATAAAGGAGAGCATTGAAGGTTTGTGCACAACTAACATTTTTCTTTGTTTTAGCTTCGTAAATTGATTTGAATAAGTTTATTTGAATGAGTTTGATTTGAAATGAGTTTATTTTGAATGAGGTATGTTTTTCTCTTGTATTTGAGGAATTTGTGTGTTGCCACCCCTTTTATGGATTTTATGATGATTTGAATATGCTATTGTTTTGCAAACGTGATTATTGATTTAGAAACTCTTGAAAGTTGTTTTGAAACCACAGTTAGCATGACAGTCTCTTCGGAACTCCCCAGTAGTAACGGCTACTTGGGGTTTTATAATTGATATTGATTATGTCTCCCATTAATAATGGTTAGTGGGGTAAGACTACATGAGTACTCATTAGCTAGCTAGCCCTTCCCTCATTAATAACGGTTAGTGAGGTTGAGATTACTTTGTCGTGGTGTACAACACGGCACTGATCGTGAAATTTTGTGTCATGGCCTGAACTGTGTGTTGATGTTGGCAACACTAATGCTTTGTGAATTGTGATTTATGAAGTGTAATTTCTCATTTGAAATGTTATTCCAATAAATGGCTCTTATGAACTTAGAACTATTGTGAAGTTTTCATGCTTAAGAAAATGTGATTTATTATGCTTTGACAAATTATGTTTTACTTTAAGTTTTAAAGTTATTAGTTGTGCACCACTGAGTGATATACTCAGCGATAGCTTCTTTATGCTGTCGCAGGTAAGGGAAAGGAGAAGGCTGCCGAGTGAGAGACTTGGAAGCAGCATTTTGGTATTGTTTGTGGGTATATATTGTAGTCATACCCCTGTAATTTCCTTTTGATGTATTTTGTACCTATATGCATGGATGTACGGACATTGAGCAGTTTGTATTTAAAAACATTACATTGCTATCACATTTTGAGTTTGTAATTATTTTGTATTTTACTTTGAGACTTATGAAAATGTAACTTTTGCAATATTTAGTCTATCATTATTTCCAATGAATGTTTGCATGGAATTTTAACTATTCTCATACAGTTTTCTGCAAAAGAATTAATAAGATAAAAAGCTATGGTTTGTTTTAAAATCCTTTGTAGCATAACTAATGGGTTATCGGTAGGTGGAGTTCGGTGATTCATTAGGCATGCTACGGGAACATGTCATGCCTTACAAGGGATAAGGTGTGACACATACCACATTTTGGTCACTAAATATGTTGGTTTTGGTTGTTTACTCAAATTCTAAGTCTTTTAGGCAAATTTGATAAATTTTCAGTTTTGGTGTCTAAGGTTGCACTGTTCTATTGGTCATTTTACTGTTGGAATTTGGCAAAACTTTCTTCACAGAAAATGTTCCCTATTGTCTTAAGTTTATTCTTCTTTTTGAATCACTCCAATTGGAGTTTTGTAGCTCAAGTTATAGCCATTTGAACCATGGCTGCTGGATTGAACTCAACCCAGTTTTCTGGGCAAATTTTGGTTCTGGCAATTTTAGGTCACCAAATTTGGGTGGCCAAATAACTTGGTTAATGGCATAATTTGGGTTAGTGTTCTTCATGAAAGTTTTAGGTATATACCTCAACTATCCACTAGTAAAATTTCAGGTCATTTAGACCTACCTAGCTCAAGTTATGGCCAAATGAACAAATACTGTTCATTTGGTCATTTTGTACAGGGCAGACTAAGATTTTCCGAGTTTGGTCAATTTGTTCACTAGGTTTTGGTCACTTTTTGGGCATGCTTCCTAAATGAAAATTGTGTCATTTAGTGTCTATTTTCATTCCCAATTGGTCTCATACCAATTGGACTTGTAAATTTTCATTTTTGGTCCCTCAAAGGTAACTTGGTCATGCTGCCAGCAGCATGACCACACTCAATCCGAATTTGCTTTTGATTCAAATACTCCTAACACACCTCATTAGGTCACAATTGACCATTTCTTTCCTTAAACTAGGTCACAGACATCATTTACAAGTTTCCCACATTTTTGTCTCTAAACCCTAGTGTCCAAAACCCTAATTCACACTAATTATTGCATTTAACCAATTCAATGCTTTTAACTATGATCACTCATCTAATTGAGGTTCATATACTCATTCAAATCCATCAAACCATGCAAATCACACTCCCCATCATGCTGGCTAAAATTTCAGTTTAGTCCTTCAACAATTTGTTTCATTTCATTTTAAGTTTATTTACAAGTTAATCAAGCTAAAAACACAACAAATAAACTAATTTTGCATCTTAAATCACTAACCTTGTTAGGTGTCTTTTCCTCTTCTTATTTCTCCCTTTTTTTTTTCTATTAGTTCTTTAATTTAATTCTCGATTCCAAAATTTTCTTTTCTCCGATTTTATTTGACAGTTAGGTCAGGAGTCAGCTCTCGGGATCAATTGACCAAATTGCCCCTCGCCGGTTCAACCCGGTTTGCAAATAATTCAACATTTCTTCCGGCTCCCTAACCTAATTATTTGACTGGCTTAACAGATTTTTTTCGTGATTTTCTCTTTTTCACTGTGTTCGTAAGGGTCCTAAGGACTGCAGCATCACATTTTACGGTTCGAAATTTGAGTTTAAATCGACTTCGCAGTCGTTCCCGAAAAGGTCACCCATCGCTGTGACTCTCGGCTTATGACTCTCAGCTCGTTTAACTTCTTATGTTCTGTTTTTCTTGTTTATACTTAACTAATTGGACATTACTAATTATTTGTGTTTATGGCTTCTCTAGTTGTCTTAAGTATGATTCTAATCCCCTTAATTGTCCAAACCGACTCCGGTCACCGGAACAGTGAAATATACCAGACTATACAAATAGGGGTGTTACAAGACTATTTTTTTATGATGGGAATTCGGTAATATTCAAGCTCCAAAAATGAGCTTTAATGGAGTTTGTGGAGAGGGAGAGTTGAGAGGGGGAGAGACGATAATGAAGATGAAGACCTCTTTTTTTTGTTTTCTTTTCTTTTTCTTTTATTAATTTTTATCCTTTATGGAAGACCAAAACTGTCCAAATTTTATTTTTTACTTAATTAGTGTTTATTGCATCATGCATGATGTCATCACTGTTCACTTTTTTTTCTCTTTTTTTTTCTATTTATTTTACTATTAGTTCTTTAATTTAATTCCCAATTCCGAAATTTTCTTTTCTCCAATTTTATTTGACAGTTATGTCAGGAGTCAGCTCTCAGGGTCAATTGACCAAATTGCCCCTCGCCGGTTCGACTCGGTTTGCAAATAATTCAATATTTCTTCTGAATCCCTGACCTAATTATTTGACTGGCTTAACAGTTCTTTTTCGTGATTTTCTCTTTTCCACAGTGTTCGCAATAGTCCTAAGGACCGCAGCGTCACATTTTACGGTTCGAAATTTGAGTTTAAATCGACTTCGCAGTCCTTCCCAAGAAGGTCACCCATTGCTGTGACTCTCGGCTCATTTAACTTCTTATGTTCTATTTTTCTTATTTATACTTAACTAATTGGCAATTACTAATTATTTATGTTCAGGGCTTATCTAGTTGTCTTTAGTGTAGTTCTAATCCCCTTAGTTGTTCGGACCGACACCGGTCACTGGAACAGTGAGATATACCAGGCTATGCAAATAGGGGCGTTGCACCCTCGGCCACGGTTAGGAATGAACCTTGAGAGCTTAGAAGTCTCAAAGAATCTCCAGAATAAGGGACAACCCCCTAAGCCTTTTAAAGCACCCTAATGAGGGACCACCCCTTGAACCACTTAAGGCACTTTGATGGCAGACCAGCACTGAGCCTCTTAAGGCACCTTAATGGGAGACCACCCCTTAAGCCTCTTAAGGCACCTAGATAGGGGACCACCATTGAGTCTCTTAAAACCCCCTGAGCCTCTTAAGGTATCCTAATAGGATCTAATCCCTGAGCCTCTTAAGGCATGAAGATCAAATATGAGCTTTTTAGCTCCAGGCCCTAAGGCCCCACATTCAAAGCTTTAACTCCTAGGCCCTGAGGCTTCACATTTAGAGCTTTAGCTCCCAAGCCCTTGAGGCCCCACATTCAAATCTTTAGCTTTTAGGCCCCTTATTTAGAGCCCTTCAACTTTAGGCCCTCGAGGTCCCAAATGCAAAGCCATGAGCTCTTAAAGAGAAAAGGCTACATTTCTATTGAAATTATTTTATATTGTCTATATTTCTCATATTAAGCTAACTTTCTCTATGACAAATTCACATTTGAGGCTTTAATCCCCAAGGATGGGCTCTTAAGCCTTGAGGTACCTAAGCTATGAAGATAGGCATTTAAGCCCAGAAGATGAGCTCTTATGGACTAGATCCCACTTATAAAGCTATGAGTTTCTAAAACTAAAGGGAAGTTACATTTTATTGAAATTATTTTAAAATTCTTAAGTTGAATATTTCCTTACTTGCATCAAGAGGCCAAAGAGCCTGCCTTAAGAACTAAAAGCTCCATAATTAAAATTGAATATCTAAAAAAAGATAGAGAAAAAAGACAAAAGAAGAAGAAAATAATGATGAAATTAAAAATGAAGGAAGATAGAAATTGACTACTCTAAAACATGAGCCATAAATAACTCGTGTTTAGAGTTAGGGGCATTCCCTAATTATGCATAAAAGAGTTATTTTACAATTTAGAGACCTGAAGATTTCAAAAAAAGACAACACTAATTACTCTAAGATACAAGTCATAAATAACTTGCACTTAGAGTAAGGGGCATTCTCCAAAATCCCTAATGGGGCATAAAAGTTTCTAAAATTAGATAGTACACTTCAGATGCAAATATACCTTTCTGAGAACAAAAATACTCCTATAAGAGCAGAGGACCTCTCCAAGGAGTAAATTTAATAAAAGAACTCCATGCAAGTAATGAGTAAATAATTATAAATTTACTTCCTCCACACTGTACACTCACTATATATGGCCATATCATCTTTAGTCTTGTTAAGCTTAAAGAGGTCGGTTGGTTGTGCTATGGAGGTGATGGTGCTCGTCAAGACATATGAGTCATAATGGTTGCCCAAAAAAGTCTTAAAGTTAGCAAATGCAAGGGGAAGTGCTTGAGGATTGTTCCAAGTAAAATTTAAGCCTCATCTAGCCAAGGTGACTAACTTCTTCCCATTTCCCCGACCGATTCTTAGAGCTCGAATAGCCGATTGGTTCTTCATGCTCAGATAGCTGACTTCTTAGAGCTCGAATAGCCAATTGGCACTTGGAGCTCAAATAGTTGACTAGTTTTTCATGCTCGGATATCCAACTTCTTAGAGCTCAAATAACTAACTAGTTGTTAATGCTCAAATGGCAAACTAGTTCTTCACGCTTGGACAACCAATTGCTTCATGTTTGGATGGACCATTTCTGCTACATGTCAGTAACTTGAATGAGAGCATGGAAAGACTTGCCCATCATGCCTATTGTTATCCTAATCCTTGCATTTGTTGAGGTTCGTGATGGTTAATATCAAGTGCTCGAGACTGTTGTTACATACAGAGTACTAGTCGACTTGTAAAGAATTAGGGACAACAAGAAAGAAGAAGCCCTTTGAATTTATTATTAGTTTTATTAGGAATTACAAACTTGCCACTGCTCAGGTAAGGTGAGTGCTATAATTTTGCTTTTATTGTCACAAGTATCACTACCCATGAGATATGCCATTGTTAGCACACATGCACACCTGTCACTTTGTTAACAATTGTATGCAGAACATTTTAATAATTCAAAACATAGTTCTTTGAACCATTGTGAGTTTATTTCTAAAGAGTAAACCAATGGAATAATAATAATAATAATAATAATAATAATAATAATAATAATAATAAATAGAAGAAAAGGTTATGTCTAGAAGTCCAAGATCGATGTTCAAAATTTATCATCCTCATATTGATCTTAGAAGTTGGCGGTGTGAGTTCTTGGACTAACACTTCATGTGGTCATTGTTGTGCAGATCAGTCAGATAAGTCATTGTTTTTATTACAAAACTTTTGCCATTTCATATATTAGAAAGAAAATCATTGAATTTGGTTATTATTGCAATGCTACCATGTACATACTTAATTTTACTTGACACTATAGAGTTACACAATGTGTGTCACTAGTCATAGGCTTAATATAAATCTAGTATTATTTACCATCGTTTCAACTTCCACATGGCCACCATCAATTTGTTGGAATTTATGGACCTGCCATTTATTTAATAATAATTTAATAACTTCTCTCTAGAAAATATCTATAAAAGACTATCACATAGTTTGTGTAAAATTTTATTCCTAACTAATTAAATCAAATTAAATAGTCATAGGGACAATATGTTATTAATTATAGTAAGAGCAATTTTAGGACAAGAAAATTTACCCTAGCAGAAGTCATTAATAACTTGCACTGGAACAAAGGGACATCTAATACAATATCAAATAATCACATATAATATGTACCCCTTTTATTTAGGAATATACTTCTAAGGGATGTTCCCTATAATATTCTAAGAAATATGCTCCTATCACTTTTTACTATAAATAGATCTAGGTAAGGATGGAAAAGGGTTCCTTCCTCTCAGACCCTCTCTCACTACTCCCTCTCCTTCTCTTCGTCCCTATAGCTGAGATGATGAAAGTGGGACCATATTAGGTAAGCAATAGTTTTAGGCTTCATCAATGCAAAAGGTGACTTCCCAATCTTGCAACAATTTTTCTTTTTAATTTTTCTAACCACATTAACAACAACCAATGCCATTAGTTTTTTTTTAATTACTTTAAATACTTACACTAAGCGAAAAAGAGAAGGCAACAATAGAAGGTTTGAGAATTATTGGTAGGCTAAAAGGTTAAGTTAAACCGCAGTAAATATCACTTGATTCTTGCAATTGTTTTTTTTTTTTTTTGGTACTAGAATTCAGTGACTTGTTAAGACCTTCACGAGGCTCTTTTCAATTTAGAAACTCATAGCTAGCACCTCTCTTCCCTCACTTGAGAGAGCTCTCATCTTTTACCTAGCGCACTACAAAACTACTTTCCAAATGATGAAATGATAAAAATGAAAGAGTAAGAAAAAATTAATAAAATTTGGAAACTATTTAGGGCATAAGGTTCGTTTTGAACAGCTATAAATATCAACCGATTCAAAAAAATTTTAAACAGATTTCTTGTGATTTTAGAGACTTTTAGCTGTCTCTCTTTATTTTGCAGACTTCCATCTAATTATTTCACTAATCTCCATGCTCCTTCCCAAGTGATAAAAAGACCAAAAAGCAAAGAGAGAAAAAAAAAAAAAAAGGAAGGCAAGAACAGAAGATCTAGAAAATATTGAAGGGCATAAATATCATCTTCAATAGGCATAAATATTATTTGATTTTAAAATTTCATATTTCAATATTGTTAAAGACTCACACCAATCTCTTTTCATCTTAAAAAGTGACACCTACCTGTTTTGCTACCCTCCCTCCCTTTCCATATGAGAAATGAAAAAAGACCAAAGTCGAAAAAACCAAACCGAAATACAGTGCTGTTATGGGAGTTCAACCAAAGGCAAGAAAAACATTTTAGCTGCTCATCCACGTGAGCTAAAGAAAGAGCCACCAAATAAGAAAAGACAAAATTCTCCACTTATTGTAAAGCTATGCAAACCAAAATCAAGGACAAATGTGTACTTTAATTACATTGAAATCAATTTCAGGTTTATTATTTTGGGCCACGTGCCTTTTATATTATAGATTAAGAATTAGCTATGTATATATACTTATCGTAATATATTGAATAAAATATAATTTTTAATATAAAATATATAATTGTAAAGTCTAATTCTAAAAGAAAATAATAATAATATTAATTAAAAAAGTAAATTAATTAACTTATCTAAAAAAAGTCAAACACTATTTTTAGGGTAATAGTTTTAGTATATAAAAATAATTTATATGTACATTATCTTAAAATATTTTTATTATTATATTATAAATTAAGAGCAAAGCAAATTTAATTATTCATTACTTATAAATCAAATTTTCACATTTAATAGATCAACAATTCTAAATAAATATTATGAAAAGTCTATAGGTATTATTTTTTAATATTTTCTAAATGATAATAATAATAATAATAATAATAATAATAATAATAATAAAAAAGAATAATAATGTCAATTAAAATTTTACTATTTTAAATTAATGTTTATAACAAAAAAAAAGGTGCAAGAAATACTAAAATAAATTAACAATTTGTTGTTAGTTTCTTGTATTGAGATGAAAGGCGGATATTTTACTAATATAATGTTTGGTTTATAAAGGAAAATTCATTTCATAATGAAATAAATTCGTTTGAAAATTGGTTTAATAAAGACAATAATTAAATCAAATTAAGTAATTAAATAATTAAAATGGAAATAACATAAAAATAAAATAATAAAACAATAATTTGAATTCATGTATTAAAAATAAAAATAAATAAGTAAAATTTAAAAATTCAATTAATAAAATAAACAAAAATTTTAAAGGGACTTAAGCATTCTTTCTATTTAAGAAAATTTAACTAATTGAAAGAAAAAAAAAATAACCACGATAATATAAAATGATCACAGCACTATAATTAGAATAATAAACTATAATTTATTAAAAATTAAATTTTTCTAAAATTATTTCAATATTAAAAATAACTTCAAATAATTAGTTGAATATCAATATGTCAAATACATATTAAATCGATTAATTAACTAAATTTATCATTATAAGCCATCAAAACATTATGAAATTGAAAATCCAAATATAATTCCACTACTCCTTTATCAAATTGTCCAAACACAATGAATATTAATAAATTAAAAATTGAAATTTGTATACGTTGTTAATTTATTGAAAATTTAAATTGACAAAAAAACTCAATCATTTAAATTTTTATAATCATATTTATTTTTAATATATTAATTAATATTATTTTATTTTCATATATAACTAAATAAGTTTGTGTATTGGTAAAATTTTTTTACTAGGATAAATTAAAAATTATGAAAAATCTAATGAGCTGTAGTTAAGTGGTGTTGGAATCATTTCTAAAATTGTAACGTATCGAGTTCTATTTTTTAGATAGTTCTCAATTTTGAATTTCAATTGAAGTTATTAAAAACAAATTATCAAAGATCAAAAGAAAAAAAAAAACTTATCTCCAAAAAAGATTTTTTCTTTAATTTTATGATTTAATTAAAAAGTCCAATTTTTTACGAATTAAATCATAAAAAATTTATAACCCTTTTGCAAGTGGTGCTATACGTAAATATGTTCATATATATAAAAATATAAAATGTATTATGAAAGGAAAAAACAGTTAATACAAAACAAATATGTCATTATTTATAGTTTAAACCACATAAAATGTTCTATATGGAGGGTTTAAACTAAAAAAAAAAACCATAATTTCAACATACAAATAATATAATCTCTTTGCAATGTTTATTCACTTGTCATACACTACACAAATTAAATTATTAGATGGCCAATGATTTATGATTGAAAGAAAGCTAAATTATCCTTTTATTAGAATTCAAAATCAGCAACATCAATCCAATCCAAGTTAAATTGGATTGTTATTTTATTTTTCTTTTTGAACAAAATCAGCATAATATTAAAATGAAATAGCCAAAGTATCCATATATAAAATATTGGTGAAGGATAAAAGGACAATCCTCTACCCAAACTAATTCATCCTCTGAAAAATATTAGCTTTAGCTAAAACATGTGTAGGTTGATTGCATAATCGAGGAACAAAACTCCAAAAATAAGCCTAAACCCCCTACTAAGTTGCAAACAATTGGCAATCATAACTCCAAGCCCCATCAAGTAGTGTGTCTCCTTTTGAAGCAAATATACCATATACTTACATTTCGACTCAACTACAATTTGATGGAAGGATAAATAGAAGCCCATTGCAAACCAATCAAGATAGCCATGGTCTCTACAACATGCGAATCAAATAAGCCTTGAAATTGTTTAAAACCACAAGCCATAACAAACTCCGTCATGGTCCCAGAAAAACCACTCCAACACTTACCTTATCCAAACCAGACAAGCCCACATCAACATTCATTTTAACAAAACCTAACAAAGGAGGGTGCCATACTGGACCAGCAATAATAGGAACATAAGCCAATCAACTATCCATAAGATTTGCATATTGAACCTCAATATGATAACATATGATCAACACTATTTACAATCAATTGATTCAAGAAACTCTGACCCTTAAGCATTGACTTATTCCCCATATACCACATGGAGCACTCCCTCACCCGATCTACAGTGTAGCCAAGTAAAAAAATGCCACATTTTATGCCAAAGCAACTAATCTTAGCTTATTCAATTATTAATCAATTTAATTCCATCATAATTTAATCGAGAAAATTTTAAATGAAAACTACAAGAGTTTTCCCGTATTATTAAGATTTTACTTATTAAAGAATAGTCCTATTCAAATCATTTATATTAGAAAGTCTCAAATATATAACAATTTCAACATCACAATTCATATTTTCTTTTCTATTCACATCCATTTCTATACATAAATTTCCTTCTTTACATTCATTTATAAAATGTGCATATTTATCATACATTCAAAATTTAATTACAAACTTTGTATTTAATTACAATACATATGATCTTGCACTATTGTGGGCCAATGATCTCTACTAGAATGATGTGTAGAGGTGACAATGACCACTAGTGCAGATCAATCCAAAGTTTACTGGGTCCTATTGTTTGGACCTGCATGAGGAGAAATCATCGCTCTAAGCATTTTTGCTTAGTGGTGTACTAGCGTAATAAAAGTGCAATATACATAATAAAAGTACAATATACAACAAAATAAATTTTTATGCTTGTATGAAATAAGGAAAATGCACATTTAAATATTCATAAATCATTTAAAAAGATTATAGAATTTATAATATCTAAATTTTGCAGTCACTTCATTAGTTTAACTATGTAACTAGCTTGGATGCCTTTCACAATATTTTTCTCTCGTTTTCTCATATTTTCATATTTTCACTATCTTTGAAAATATTTATTTTCATAGGATCTTTCCTTTTCTTTATCTCCACATTCAACTTTTCTTAGTTTATTTTGGTGCCCAAAGTAACCTTTAACAGAACTGTTTGGACTGGACACGCGAGTTCTACTAGCGCTAGACACTCGGTGCCTTAAGCTGTCATACCGTCGGATACATTGGGGCCTAATGGACATGCAATATAATTAGACATAAAAGTCATGGGAATAATCATATCGGACACTCGGTGCCTGCTAATGGTATCCGGGCATAGAAGCCATGAGTAGTACTGCTAATCTCATCCCTTTTTGGCATGCCAATCTATCCAACCCATTCACTACTGTCTAGGCATGATTGGGCTAGTTTATTATCATTAGCAATTCAAGGTTCTCATTATTTCATCATTCCATCATCATCTCATTTATCACGGGAAAATAGGTCCCAAACACAATTTCACATGCCATTTATGCTTAGCATGCCATTAGCATTAATCACAATTCACATTTTAAACAATTATACTTACGTTTCATAAATTCCAGATTTTGTACCTTAACTTCCTTAATAAATTTGGCTAAGGTATAGCTGGAATTAGGCTATTCCTTCTTTATAAGAATTGTAGGTCTGTGTCTTATATTTATTTTGGCTTTGGAATCATTCACTATGCTTTTGTATAGCTTGAGTTATGGCCATTTTATCAAAACTATTTCGATGACCAATTTCGAGTTTTCAGGTCACTCCCAGAATCCAGGCAGATTTCTGTACTTATTTTGTCAAGCAAATTTGGATAGGTTACAGTTATAATTTAGCATCATGGTCTTCATGAAAATTGTTTCTCTATGTCCTAGCTTTCCAACAAGGTAAAATTTACCTCATTTGGAATTATATACAGTGAGTTATATCTAAGTAAACATGATAGGTTCATATTACTACTTTACTAATCACAGATAAGGTTCTGGGCTGTTCTTGAAGCCCAAATTTGAACAAGTTGCAATCAGAATTTGTTATTTTGTTCTTCATGAAAGTTATTTCTTTATATCTTAGCTTTTCAACAAATCAAGAATCACCTCATTTAGAGTTTCCTAAAGTGAGTTATACTTATTTTAATCTGGACTATTTAGGGTGCCTTGCTTCTAGGTTCCAAGTTTTATGATATTATTTCTAGCAACTATTCAAAGTGTCTACACATAGAATTAGAGCAACCTGTAACACCCCTATATTAAGTAGTCTATGCATTCTACTGTTCTGGTGACTGGTGTCTGTCCAGACAGCTAGGATGTCGGGAACTATACTTAAATATTATTGAGGAGACATAAAATGATGAAATACATGATAAGAAAATACAAGAAAAATAAAAGAGATGAAATTTAATTAGGTTAAATGAGCTGGAACCTCAGCGATGGGTGACCACACCGGGAAGTTACGGCGAAGACCGTTGACTACCCCTGGACTGCGGGGAACCCTGAGAAATATTTTCGGGGCCTAATTAAAGGTCTAATGAGGTGTAATTGACATTAAAAATGTCAAAGAAAAATTAGTAAGTCAGTACAAATGAAAACAAAAATTTAAGAAATCAGCGGGTCAAGGAGTTAATCGGTAGTACCGAAAAATCGGACATGAAACCCGAAGAGGGGCATTTTCGTCAATTGACACCTAGAGTTGACTTTTGACCTAAATGTCCATGAAAATAAATTGGTATTAAATTTTGAAAATTACATGAAAAATGAAATTGCAATAAAATGTAAATAGTGAGAAATTAGGGTGTTAATTGCAATTAGGAAACTTAGGATTATTTAAATGCTTAATTAAGGTTAAGTGGAGCACTAAGTGGACTATTTAAATATTAGTGGACAAGAAGGGCAGCACTAATATTCATCTTCAACCTTCATCTTCAAAATTGCCGAATAAAAATTCCAAAGGAAACTCCATAGCCGGCCAAAGTTAGAGCTCCATGCCATCCATGATCCAACCATCCAAACCTTAAGCCTCCTTTATTAAAAGTTATCCATACACCTTGGGGAAGAGATAGGGAGCAAGAAAGAAAGGTTTTGGTGAAGATTTGTACAAGCTTCAAAAGTGGTAAGTGCTTATTTTTCTTACTTGCTTCATTAAAGTTGTAATTGAAGTTATGGTGAGTTGATTTATGGAAGAATTTGATGAGTATTGACAAGTCCCCAAATCGGCAGCCCTCATGTCCATGGGAGTATGATTTAATTCTTCATGTAAATGGTGATTTGAGGGGTTGATTAGAGTGCTTAAATGTATAAGAGTTTGATTACCATGTGTATGTGTGAATTGTGTATGTGAAGTGAGGTTGTGAATTGAAAATGGGAAGTTTGAAGTATATGAGTAAATTGGGCAGCTTTAATGTGCTTAGGAAGGTCTTAATTTCATGTATATTTAATGTTGATTTAAGAACAATGGAATGTATATTATTGATCTTGATTAGTTGGATTAGGTTTGAATGATTGAATTGTTGTTAGACATTGGTTAAAATTGCATTGAGTGTGATGACTATTCAGTTGAGTTGAATTGTATTTGGATATTGATTAAATTGCTGGATACTTGATCAATTAAATTGTGGCTGGATATTAGTTATATTAGATTATTATTGGACAATTGACCAAAGTGTAATGTGCATAATGTCTATTAGAAATGCCAAATTGCAATGGAAAGTGTGTTTAATAAAAACAGTATATATTTTAGGTTATAAATGGAGATGTGTGACCCCAATTGGTATGAGGCCAATTGAAGGTGAAATAGGACTTATAATAGACCAATTCTCATGTATAGGTCATGCCAAAAAAGTGACCTAAAAAAAATGGCCTAAAAAAAATGGCCAAATTCGGATTGCCTATAAAGTGAACCCAGATTTTTTACCATATGAACAGCCAGCATTTTGGCCATAATTCACTTAAAACAGGTCCAAATGACCTGAAATTTATATCATTGGAAAGATTAGACATAGGGCTACAACTTTAGTTAATACCACCAAGCCCAGAAATGCCATTAAGCAAGTCAAATTAATTGCCCAAGTTGGGTTACAAAATCCGGCCGAATTAAATTTGACCTAAAAAAATGACCCAGAATTTGCCAAATAAGTACAACTTGACCAGCATTAGTAAAATGACCATAACTTGGTCCATAGAACTCCAAATGACATGAAATCAGTGCCAAAATTTCAATAAGACATAGACCTACAATATTTCTAATTTGACCAAAACCCAGAAATTAAGGAAACTAGGTCAATTAACTTGATTAAGTTGGCAAACCAATTCTAGAAATGGTACATTTGACCATTAAATCCAAGAAATTCAATTAGGCATATCTCCCATAAGAAGTCTCCGATTTAAATGAGCCATATCAATCTAGAAAGCTAAGAAAGAGACCTAAAACTTTGTTTTAGGTAACTTCCTCAATATATGAATGCAAGAAGTTTGAATTATAGGTAAAAGTTTCTGACCTAATTAAGGACCATGCCAATATAAGACCTTTGAGTCTAGCCCAATAAGTTGACCATAAGTAATTCTACAAGACTTGAAAAATTACAACTAAAATTTCTAAGTGAACTTAAGACATAAGAAAACAAATCCTATGAAGAATGCTAAGCCTAAATGTTACTACAAGCTGTCCAAATAAATTAGTTAAATTCCATATCAAAATTGCTTAGTAAGGAAACTAAAATTCAGATTTGACCTAGTTATGGTTAATTGACCATAACTTGAGTTATACAACTCCAAATGGAGTGATTCAAAAAGGGAATTAGAGAAGACACAATAAGAAATAGTTTGATGAAGAGAAGTTTTTTAAAGTCTCACTATAACATTGGTCCAATGGATAGTAAACATTGGTTATAAATATAAAAATTTAAAATAACATACACTAAGCTTTGAAATATGATTTGCAATTGAGGCCAACATGAGTTAAACTCAAATTGAGGGATCATAGTACAACTAGAATTAATATATGTATTAAGTATGGAAAGTCAACATTTATGTTTGACTAGTAACTCCATAACCCTAAATACAAGAATTCAACTTATAAGACCTAATAGGTAAATCTTATATGCAAAAATAAAATTATTAGAATTAATTATTAGAAATGGTTTAAATGGATACTGAAACACTTTAAAATTATGTGTTTCAGTTGAAAAGGGATCTTCAAAAAAAGAAAGAAAGTTGAATTAAGTCAAGTCAACAAAAGAGGTTTGTGCACAATATATAAACTTTCTTTGAATTTTCTTTTGAAATTTGTATTGAATGAATTGTGAAAATCAAATTGTGACTTTATTTGTATTGAAAATTTTGATTGAAAAGAAAAATGTGCTATTGACCCAAACTGTTGAGAAAGTAAAATTGTATGTGTATGGTTAGCATTTTAATATTTAAAAAATTGTTAAAATAGTTTGAAACCACAGTATTATGACCAAATGTTTGAATTCCTCACTAACTCGACTAGTGGGAGGAAATAGTTTTGTATTCCTTCTCTGGCTGAAGTGTTGAGGTGTGTGCCAGTAGGGGAAGAAATTTGAATGGGTACTCATAGATTTGTGCTAGCTAGCCTTGGTATGCCTTATTAGCCTTTGGCTATTTAGAGGAATTAGCTTTGTCGTGGTGTACAACCCAACATTATTTTAGTGTCATGCTTTAAGCTCTGTGAATGTTTTTAACATTCTTTAACTTATGAAAATTTGATAAATTGTGATCGAAATAAATATTTGTCAGTGTTTGAACAATATTGTATTGTTTTATGATTTAAGTGAATTGTGAATAAATTGTTACTATTTGATCAAAAGGTTATTTAAATGAATAATTTACATGATTGAAAATATTAGTTTTTGGGTGTCATGAATTTTGAAGAATTTATAAATGTTCAAATTTTATTTGTTATGGTTTGGCAAAGCATAACTTGTATTAAGTTTTAAATTATTAGTTGTGCACCATTGAATTCACCACTCAGCGATAGCTTTGTATGCTATCGCAGGTGAAAGAAAGGATAGAGTAGTCAAGTGAGATCACTTGAAGCTGCAACTTAAAGACAGGTTAGGATAAATTTTGAGTATATTGTATGTATACCCGTATGCATTAGTTTGTGATGTAATCATGTAATTATATGTATGTAAGCACGTTTGAGCAGTGTACAAAAACTATTATAATATTATCTGAAATGTTTGTGAAATAAATTTTATTACCAAAATGAATGCAGTACTTAAATTTCTTTCTAAATTTTGTAACTAATGAATTATTTTCTTTATAGTGAGTTTTGTTTGAAAA
This sequence comes from Hevea brasiliensis, assembly GCF_030052815.1. Lineage (NCBI taxonomy): Eukaryota > Viridiplantae > Streptophyta > Magnoliopsida > Malpighiales > Euphorbiaceae > Hevea > Hevea brasiliensis. The sequence goes on along the minus strand of NC_079495.1, from coordinate 79,526,082 downwards.
TGAATTGAGTCGATTGCTGGAAATGATTTATCAATTGTTGAGATTGGATGGGGAGATTTTATAAATTGCTTTTGCAAGTAAATTGAAGAACTGTTTTACTCATTTTTAGCCGTAATCTTGGGAATTTTCCGTAAAATTTTTAAAATGCTTAATTATTACTAAATAAGTTTTATGATGCATCCTTGAGTTGAAAACACTTAAGATAAATTTTTATCACCACTCTAAATTTTAAAAATACATTTGTTTTATCAAAATCCCTTGTAGTGTACTTAATAGATTATCGGTAAGCAAAGTTTGATAATTTATTAGGTATACTACGGGATTATGTCATACCTTACGGAGGGGGTAGAGTGTGACACAACTTGTCTTCATAAAAATTTTAGTATATTATCTTACCTTTAATTTGCCTTTAGTTTTACATTAATTGGAATTATGTAGCTCAAGCTATAAGCATTTAATCCCACTAGACTCAAGCTGTCCAGATTTACACTTAATGTACAAAATCAATTCATTTAATTTCTTCACCATATCATTAATGTTTCTCAATAAATATACATCAAATAGTTATGATACAAGCATAATAGCATTAAATAGGCTTTATACAATGAAAACCTTAATTGTATAAAACCTTAACTTAACTAGCAATAACTTCAAAATTCATAGAATTTCTTAGCACTAACATTGATTATAAGTCCTAATCAACTTCAATCAACCTTCAATCCATCAAAACTTGACTCTCCTTCTTGTTCGCCCCCAAACCGAAATCCCTTCCTTCAATAGCACCTGTGATTTCACTCAATATTCATAGAAATCTCCACAATTAAACTTAAATTCTATTAATTCATAACTAACTAAGCTTAAATCATAACTTACCTCAATTGGTCAACAAGTCTTCTTAACTAATCTTTCAAATTCCTCAAAATCCTTACTTGCTTTCTTCAAATCAAGGCTTAATACAAGGTTTTCACTTAATTTGCTATAAAAATTATTGAGGAATTTAGGTGTTTAAAGCTTGGAAATGAAGCTTTAATGGAGGGATAGAGAGAGAGTGGGGGACGGCAAGAGATGGAAGAAGAAGAAGAAGAAGAAGATAAATGATGGTGGTGATGAGGTGTTGTGATGAGTTATCATTTAAATTAATGTTCTTGTCTTATGTTACATAAATATCTAAGTAAATTTAATTATAATTTTAATTATAATTATTACAATACAATAATTCTATTTATATCCTCATTAAATTTTTATACTCCTTTTGGTTAATTAAATCTCATTCCAATACATCAATCTCACTTAATTTAATTGACATTTCAGTCAAAAGGCTGCTCTTCAAGTGAATTTACCAAAATGCCCTTCATAGGGTTATAGTCCATCTTTTTCATTAATGCCGATTAAGTCCATAACCCGATGGACAATTCAGTTTTTATTCTACTTATCTTAATTAATTTCTATCTCATTTTTAGTGCTCAAGCTGGCTTTCAATAATACCATTTATAGATCGAAAATAGTACTATTTAGAGCTCAAAATTCTCGAGATGATACAACTCTTCCCCTCTAAAAAGAAATTTCATCCTTGAAATTTACCTGATGTAAACAGATGAGGGTACTGCTGCCTCATTGTCTCCTCGCTCTCCCAAGTGGCTTCCTCTGTGTTATGGTGTCTCCAGAGCACCTTCACTAATGGAATCTTCTTATTCCATAATTCTTTGATCTCTCGAGCTAAGATTTTTATCGGTTCCTCTTCATGTGTTAAATTTGGCTGCACATCAATTGCTTTTGCTGATATGGCATGTGAAGGATCTTATCTATAGCTCCTTGGCATCGAGACATCAAATACATTGTGGATCTTATCTAATTCTTGTGGTAAAGCTAGTCTATAGGCTACCGGACCCACACGTTCGATGATTTCATATGGACAGATATATCTCGGACTTAACTTACCCTTCTTCCCAAATCTCAACAACTTTTTCCATGGCGACACCTTGAGAAAAACTTTATTATCGACTTCATATTTTATGTCTTTTCTTTTTAGATCCACGTATGACTTCTGTCTATCTGAGGCAGCTTTCAAACTAGCTCTAATCACCTTTACCTTCTCTTCCTTCTGTTTTACCAAATCTGGCCCCACAATCTTTATCTTCACCCAATTCTGTCCAGTATAAGGGTGTCTTGCACTTTCTCCCATACAATGCTTCATAAGGAGCCATCTTTATACTTGCCTGAAAACTACTATTATATGCAAACTCTGCTAATGGAAGATACTGTAAGAACGGAAGCGTGAAAAACATAAGTTTATACCATTGAATTCAAAAATTTTCACCTAGGGTCACATGCATCATACAAGATTTATTTTTATCTATTTGATTTCAATGATAAATAATATATTAAAACTCTTTTAATATGTTTTTGGATCTGTATTTGCCATTTAAGATTTTAAAATTAATCAGATTAATTTTAGAACCCTAGATTAAATCAAGAACGATTACACTAACCTCTTGATGCACTGCAGCGTGTCTGCGCCTTTGAGATTCGTCTTTAGGACACCAAAAGTTGTCCCTCTAGCTTGTCCACATCAAGAACACCTATGGCAGCCCTTGAACAGCTTCTAAAGCTTTTTCTATTAATTAGAAATTCAAGTTCTGCCTTTTAAGAGATTAGAGATGTAAACAGGACACTAGAAACAATTTCTAGTGTTCTTAATTCAAGAGATTGATGGCTAATCTCTTTGAATTGATGAGAGATGAAGAAGAATAGATGAAGAACCTCAAAATGGTGTGACAAAGGAGAGGAATGGCTGCTGGTTGTTTTTCCTTTTCATAACAACACTTATATAGCTAGGTTAACACATTAAACCCTTGCCACATGTCACCCTTTGATTAGCTCTAAGTTTAAGTGACCCAATCACATTGTGCCAAGTGTCAATCCTATATTTAATCTTGATTTTAATCATCTTACATGATTAAAAAACATTTGGCAAGCTTATGTGTAATCCCATGTGTCACCATCTCATGGTGCCACGTGCCACACTGTGAAATGACCAAAATGCCCCTGTGTCTTAATTTTGAGTTCTTAACCCAAAATAATTATTTTTCTTCTTCTAATTAATTTATATCAAATATAAATTAATTAATTAATCTCTATTAATTAATTTCTCATTAATTAAATTCATATTTAAACACTTTAAATATAAATTTAACTTATACTATACATCCAATAATCTAGATTTGGTTTCAAGTCATACTAGAGACTTTGCAATTTAATTGCAAACCAAACCTATTTAATTAATCAATTAAACTCTTTAATTAATTAATTAAATCATATTTAAATAGGTGATAACTTGTGTATGTGTGTGACTTATTAGGCTCATCACTAATTGGCAATGAGACATGATATCAACTCTTAATATCATCAGAACTCTTTCTTACCATAAATGATTTCTCTAAATCATTTTATGAACCTCATAGACCATGGTTAGCACCTAGCATAGCATGCCATGGCCACCCAATTAGTAATAACGTTTACCTTAAATGAACCTATAATCATATGTTACCATGCACTAGAATCTCTCTGTTACAAAATCCCAACTCAAGCTGGAGTCATGGTTTATGTCAAACTCCATTTGCTATGAATATTATGTTCTCTTTTAATTCCAGTTCTTGATTAAAAAGATTTTCTCATCAGAAACTCTTTTCTGAATAAATCTATCTGTCCTAGCCAGGAACTTGAAACATCAAGAACAATTAAATGAACATAGGATTTTATCTCTATTTACTTAGAGGAACAGATTCCATCTTGATCAACACCTACCTCCATATATAACTAGTAGGAGCCAACACATGCCCATATACCCATACACAGTACAAGTATGAAAGTAGTATCAAACTCAAACCACCTATATACAAGATAACTGTGCTATCTCAGGTCTAAAGATTATATGCACTGATATGATTTATGACTAAACATTGACAAGAGTAAACTCCATGTGCTTGTCATAAGTGTCACTGGTTCGGCATACTTATCATTTATAAGTGCCTATCATGTTTGTTATATGGCATGAGACTCACCATTCCATCTTATTTATATCTCATATAAATAACTTGGGAACAAACATGAATACAATATTTCTGGATAAGTCATGTCCTTATTATGAAATATCCTCGATTGTGAACCTATTTTTGATACTTTGTGCTAGAAATATTGTCACTCATATTCTTAACAACTTAAGAATAATATTTCTAACAAAATATCAATGGACCTTTTCTATTACACATAAATATATTATGTAAACGAAAAAGTGGAAATGCCTTTTATTAATAAAAATATGTACAAGATACATACTAAATGATATGCTCTAGGGCATACTACTAACAATCTCCCACTAGCACTAGAGCCATTCATTACAATATCTTAGATCTATCTTCTCAAGATATTGGTCTAACTGAGTCTGTGACATAGGCTTAGTGAATGGATCTGCTGGATTTTCAGCTGATGCTATTTTCTGCATGGCTACATCGCCTTGCCCAACTATTTCTCTGATAATGTGGTAGCTTTTCTATGTGTTTGGATTTTCGGTGAGACCTTAGTTCCTTAACCTGTATGACTACTCCATTGTTGTCACAGTGTAATGGAACTGCTGACTCAATGGAAGGAGCTACTGTAAGTTCTGTCACGAACTTCTTTATCCAAACAGTTTCCTTTGCAGCATCTGATGCAGTAATATACTCAGCCTCTGTAGTGGAATCTGCAGTCGTGCTCTGTTTGGAACTCTTCCAACTGACTACACCTCCATTACAAATGAACACATATCTAGAGGTAGACTTTCTATCATCGATATCTGATTGGAAATCAGAATCAGTATAACCATCCAATTGTAAGTCTCCACCTCCATAAATCAAGAATAAATCTTTAGTTCTTCTCAAGTACTTAAGGATATTCTTGACAGCTATCCAGTGTTCCAAACCTGGATTGGATTGATACCTGCTAGTCAAACTAACAGCATATGTGATATCCGGCCTAGTACACAACATTGCATACATTAAACTTCCAATAGCTGAAGCATATGGAATCCTGGCCATCTTATCTCTTTCTTCAGGTGTCTTTGGAGACATCTCTTTAGAAAGGTGGATACCATGTCTCACTGGTAACAATCCTCTCTTGGAATCAAGCATGTTAAACCTCTTTAACACCTTTTCCAAGTATAGACTTTGGGATAAACCAATTATTCTTTTCGCTCTATCTCTATAAATGCGAATCCCAAGAATATAGGTTGCCTCCCCTAAGTCTTTCATGGAGAATGTATTTGACAACCATACCTTTATAGTTGTTAACATACCTGTGTCATTACCCATCAACAGTATGTCATCCACATATAAGACAAGGAAAGTGATAGCACTATCACTAACCTTCTTATATACACATGGCTCATCCTCATTTTTTATAAAACCAAAGGATTTAATGGCTTCATCAAAACGGATGTTCCAACTCCTCGAAGCTTATTTCAACCCATAAATGGATCGCTTTAACTTGCATACCTTGGAACCATCTTGGGATTCAAAACCCCTAGGTTGTTCCATGAAAATGTTTTCTTCAATGTATCCATTGAGAAAAGCTGTTTTGACATCCATCTGCCAAATCTCATAATCATAGTATGCAGCTATTGCTAATAAAATCCTAATTGATTTAAGCATGGCAACAGGCGAGACAGTCTCCTCATAGTCAACTCCTTGCCTTTGGCGAAACCCTTTCACTACTAGCCTTGCCTTATAGGTCTCTACCTTTCCATCAGAACCAATTTTCTTCTTGAAAATCCATTTGTTCCCCATAGGTACAATACCTTCAGATGGGTCAACAAGATCCCAAACTTGATTCTTATTCATGGAATCAATCTCGGATTTCATAGCATCAATCCATTTTGAAGAGTCTATATCTGATATAGCTTCTTCATAGGTAAGTGGATCATCTCCATGATCTACTTCTTCATGAATAGACAACTCTTGTTCTTCTTCATGAAGAAAATCATATCTCACTGGTGGGTGATATACCCTAGTTGTTCTACGAGGAACAGTTGTAGATGTTTCGTCAACAGGTATAGGTTGACTAGATGGATCTATATCCATCTGATCTGTTGGTTGGTTAGAATTCTCCAATTCTAACTCTATTTGCCTTCCTTTGCCTCCTTCTTGAACAAACTATTATTCAAGAAATGTGGCATCTCTACTTATCACATCCTTTTGTGAAGTAGGTAAATAAAAATAATATCCAAAACTATCTTTTGGATATCCAACAAATCGACCTTTTTCTGATCTGATCTCCAATTTATCAGTGTTCAGCTTTTTGATATAAGCTGGACAACCCCAAATCTTAACATGCTTAAGACTTGGTTTTCTTCCATGCCATATCTCATAAGGTGTGGAAGAAACTGATTTTGATGGAATCCTATTCAGAATATACAAATCTGATTCTAATACAAATCCCCAAAAGGAGATTGGCATATCAGTATAGCTCATCATACTACGTACCATATCCAATAGGGTACGATTTCTCCTTTCATATACACCATTTAGCTGTGGCATTCCTGGAGGAGTCAGCTGAGAAACAATGCCATGCTTTCTCAAGTATTTATCAAATTCAGTACTCAAATATTCACCTCCACGATCTAATCGAAGAGCTTTAATCCTCTTTCCTGTTTGATTTTCTACTTCAGATTTAAATTCTTTAAACTTTTCAAAGGATTCATGTTTGTATTTCATCAAATACAAATACCCAAATCTTGATTTATCATCAGTAAAGGTAATAAAATAATGAAAGCCCCCTCTAGCCATTTCTTTAAATGGACCACATACATCACTATGTATTAGCTCCAAAATATTTTCAGCTCTTAGCCCTTGTCCAACAAAGGGTGATCTAGTCATTTTGCCCTGAAGGCAAGATTCACAAGTTGGAGTAGGCTCAGAGTCCAATGAGGATAGAATCCCCATTTTCTCCAGTTTTGCAATCCTATCTTCTGCAACATGACATAACCTTGAGTGCCAAATATATTTTGAACTTGAGTTGGTTTTCACCATGGCATTGCATTCTTTTAGATCACTTGCATTCAATTTGTGTTTGTCATTATTTTCCAAATAATAAAGACCATCATTCATATAACCCAAACCAACATATTTATTTCCAAAATAAATATTGCAAACATCATCTATGAACTGAAATTCATAGCCATTTCTAGTCAAACTAGATATAGAAATGATGTTCTTAAAAGCATCAGGTACATATAAAATATTATCTAAACACAAAACATGTCCAAACATGTAAAAAGATTTAGATCCTATGGCTAAAGCTTCAACAGTTGAGCCATTGCCAATCCGGACTCTAATATCTTGAGAACGCAAGCTGCTACTATTTGCTAGTTCCTGCATATCATTAGAAATGTGAGAACTGGCTCCAGTATCTAAAACCCAAGCTGTAGATGAACTATGAGTATCATCAGAATCTAAAGATATGGACAAACCTTCCGAAGGTGTATCCTTCTTGTCCTTCAGAGAAGCAAGATACTCTAGGGAGTTCCTTTTCCAGTGCCCATCCTTTTGGTAGTGGAAACACTTTCCTTTGTCTCCATCAGCTTTAGTCTTCTTTTTCTGTTTAGCTATTTTCTTGGAAGGACCAGGAATCTGAAGTTTCTTTTTCTTATTGCCCTTCTTCTTGTTGGACTTTCCAGCAGAAGAATATGCAATTAAAGCTACCTCTTTTCCTTTATTGCCCGGCATATTCTTTTGGGCAATAACCAGCATGTTGAGTAAACCAGCTAAGGTGCATTCCTGTTGAGTCATATGGAAATTTGTCACAAAATTCCCAAAAGACTCAGGAAGGGACTGAAGGATCAAATCTGTCTGTAGTTGGAAATCCATGTTGAAGTCAAGATGTTCCAACTGCTCAATCAGCCGAATCATCTTGTGGACATAATCTCCAACATTTTGTCCCTCAGACATCTTCATGCGGAATAGCTGCCTAGATATCTCATACCTAGCAACTGTGCTCACCATACAACTCTTGTAGGTGAAGGAGGATCTCACTCGCACTCTGCATGTTTTCATGCTGCTTCTGTAACTCATTACTCATGGAAGCAAGCATATAACACTTAGCTCTCATATCATGCTCCTTCCACTTATCCAAATTTTCATGTTCCTCTTGTGTGGCCTCTGGAGGTAAGGGACCAAGAACATTTGAATCTAGAACATATCCTATATGTTCAAGGTTCAGGACAAGTTTCAAATTTCTTAGCCAATCAGACAGATTAGGTCTTGTCAATCTATTGCGATCAAGTATGCTTGCAACGATATTGGATGGTGATGGTTATTTTGTGCTCATTATTATCAGAAAATTAACTGCATAAAATAGCCAGATTAATTAGTAAATGTATCATGTAATTAACCAAAATGATTATGATCTTTTAATCAAATTGGTCCTCCCACTAACTTAGCGAATCCTACACTTCCAAAGTAGAAAACGGAAATCCTAGTTGGATGGATTTCTAGTGGGTGATTGAATTCTTATAATTCTATTGATCATCCTCAGGTACATCCGTTATTGGAATTACAATAAACTATAAGTGAGCAACTCCTTGCCCATCACATTTCATGTGAGGTTCAATCCTTTACCTAGCCCCTATTGCTCAAAATCTCAGGTACATCCATTATTGACTTATCTTGCATTAGTTAAGTTGATCCCATTGAGCCAGTAATTATGCAAATAATTTTAATGTCCTCAGGTACATCTAATATTGGCCACCAAACTATTTACATATTTACAACATCTCATGCTTAACAATTACCCTTAAGAAAATCTCTTAAATTAATTGCATCTTATGCAACTATTTAAAATTTCTTAAAATAATTGCCCCAATGGAGGGCCTATGTTATAATTACTTTAATTATAGCATTTCCAACTTAATCATTTGTTTGGAAGATTTTATGGTCATTCTAATTACTATTAAGGTCTCACTTTGCACATTATCTAATTAGCATGCATATATCATAGAATAGCATACATTCCCATACATCTCATGCATTCATGGATAAGCAATAAATATGGTATGATCATGGACTTTCTAAGGGATTCAATTCTGAGCCACCAAGAATTGAATCAAGGCATTCCTAGGTGCATTTCATTCATTCATTTTACAAGAGTTGCTGAAGGAGTACATAATCAACACTTGATCTTGAATTCCTCCCACTGGTCCCACCAATGCTCTTGACCTCCTTGAACTTCTTGCAATCCAATATTACATAGTAATCCTTGGCATACCAAGGCGAATTGACAAGAACTTAAATAAATGAAATTACAACCCAAAAATTATTACAAACTTAATAATACATGCCCAAAATAAATTAAAATTAATTAATTAATTTACAATCCCAAAGAAACATAAAAGAAATAAATCCAATCACATTGGTCTTTTATAGTCCATGATCATCCATCATGCATATCACTATTTAACAATTAAATAAAATATATATACTTAAATTAAATTGAATATCTCATATTCAACTTAAAAATCCAAATTTGAATATGATTCAAATAAATTTAAAAATTCAGATTTGAATCTCATTCAAACAAATTTAAAAATTCAGATTTGAATCACATTCAAACAACTTTAAAAATTCAGATTTGAATCACATTCAAACATATTTTAAAAAATCATATTTGAATCACATTCAAACATTTTTTAAAAAATCAGATTTGAATTTTATTCAATCAATTTTAAAAAATCAGATTTAAATATGATTCAAACAACTTTAAAAAATCAGATTTGAATCACATTCAAACAACTTTTAAAATTCAGATTTGAATCACATTCAAACAATTTTTAAAATTCTGATTTGAATCATAATTTAATTGTGTGATAAAAAAAATTCTAATTAAACAATTTAATTAGACATAAAATGGATCTTAGATCATACAACAATTGCACATTCACCATCCATTTACCTTTGCACACCATTGTGGTGCATCAACCATGCGCACCATGGTGTTCATCATTTGTGCCGCCACCTTGGCTTTGCAACCAGCAATGAACTTTTGATCTCATGATCAAACACACAATTAAATCATATAAAAATCAATCTAAATGGCAAATATAGTGGCTCTGATACAAATTGTAAGAACGGAAGCGTGAAAAACATAAGTTTATACCATTGAATTCAAAAATTTTCACCTAGGGTCACATGCATCATGTAAGATTTATTTTTATCTATTTGATTTCAATGATAAACAACATATTAAAACTCTTTTAATATGTTTTTGGATCTGTATTTACCATTTAAGATTTTAAAATTAATCAAATTAATTTTAGAACCCTACATTAAATCAAGAACGATTACACTAACCTCTTGATGCACTGCAGCATGTCTGCGCCTTTGAGATTCGTCTTTAGGACACTAAATGTTGTCCCTCTAGCTTGTCCACATCAAGAACACCTATGGCAACCCTTGAACAGCTTCTAAAGCTTTTTCTATTAATTAGAAATTCAAGTTCTGCATTTTAAGATATTAGAGATGTAAACAGGACACTAGAAACAATTTCTAGTGTTCTTACTTTAAGAGATTGATGGCTAATCTCTTTGAATTGATGAGAGATGAAGAAGAATAGATGAAGAACCTCAAAATGGCGTGACAAAGGAGAGGAATGGCTGCTGGTTATTTTTCCTTTTCATAACAACACTTATATAGCTAGGTTAACACATTAAACCCCTGCCACATGTCACCCTTTGATTAGCTCTAGGTTTAAGTGACCCAATCACATTGTGCCAAGTGTCAATACTATATTTAATCTTGATTTTAATCATCTTACATGATTAAAAAACATTTGGCAAGCTTATGTGTAATCCCATGTGTCAACATCTCATGGTGCCACGTGCCACACTGTGAAATGACCAAAATGCCCCTGTGTCTTAATTTTGAGTTCTTAACCCAAAATAATTATTTTTCTTCTTCTAATTAATTTATATCAAATATAAATTAATTAATTAATCTCTATTAATTAATTTCTCATTAATTAAATTCATATTTAAACACTTTAAATATAAATTTAACTTATACTATACATCCAATAATCTAGATTTGGTTTCAAGTCATGCTAGGGACTTTGCAATTTAATTACAAACCAAACCTATTTAATTAATCAATTAAACTCTTTAATTAATTAATTAAATCATATTTAAATAGGTGATAACTTGTGTATGTGTGTGACTTACTAGTCTCATCACTAATTGGCAATGAGATATGATATCAACTCTTAATATCATCAGAACTCTTTCTTACCATAAATGATTTCTCTAAATCATTTTATGAACCTCATAGACCATGGTTAACTAGCATAGCATGCCATGGCCACCCAATTAGTAATAACGTTTACCTTAAATGAACCTATAATCATATGTTACCATACACTAGAATCTCTCTGTTACAAAATCCCAACTCAAGCTGGAGTCATGGTTTATGTCAAACTCCATTTGCTATGAATATTATGTTCTCTTTTAATTCCAGTTCTTGATTAAAAAGATTTTCTCATCAGAAACTCTTTTCTGAATAAATCTATCTGTCCTGGCCAGGAACTTGAAACATCAAGAACAATTAAATGAACATAGGATTTTATCTTTATTTACTTAGAGGAACAAATTCCATCTTGATCAACACCTACCTCCATATATAACTAGTAAGAGCCAACACATGCCCATATACCCATACACAGTACAAGTATGAAAGCAGTATCAAACTCAAACCACCTATATACAAGATAACTATGCTATCTCAGGTCTAAAGATTATATGCACTGATATGATTTATGACTAAACATTGACAAGAGTAAACTCCATGTGCTTGTCATAAGTGTCACTGGTTCGGCCTACTTATCATTTATAAGTGCCTATCATGTTTGTTATATGGCATGAGACTCACCATTCCATCTTATTTATATCTCATATAAATAACTTGTGAACAAACATGAATACAATCTTTCTGGATAAGTCATGTCCTTATTATGAAGTATCCTCGATTGTGAACCTATTTATGATACTTTGTGCTAGAAATATTGTTACTCATATTCTTAACAACTTAAGAATAATATTTCTAACAAAATATCAATGGACCTTTTCTATTACACATAAATATATTATGTAAACAGAAAAGTGGAAATGCCTTTTATTAATAAAAATATGTACAAGATACATACTAAATGATATGCTCTAGGGCATACTACTAACAGATACCTGTCCCAGCTTCCTTCAAATTCCATAACATAGCTTCTTAACATATCTTCAAGTATCTGGATTACTTTTTCTGACTACCCATCTATCTGAGGATGAAAAGCTATGCTATAGTGCAAATATGCACCCAAGGCTTCCTATAACTTCTTCCAAAACCTGGATGTAAATCTCAGGTCTCAGTCTGATATGATCGATACTGGCACCCTATGTAACTGAACTATCTCACTTATATATAATTCTATTAACTTCTCCAGTGAGTAGTCGGTTCTAACTGGTAGGAAGTGAGCTGACTTCATCAATCTGTCTATTATTACCCACACTACATCATGCTTTTTCCGTGTGAGAGGTAGACCAATGACAAAATCAATCGTGATACGATCACATTTCCACTCAAGTATAGCTATAGGTGCAGCAAACCTGATGAAACTTGGTGCTCTACCTTAACTTGCTGACATATCAGGCATCTAGTCACATAATCAACAATGTCCTTATTCATACCAGGCCACCAATAATGAGATTTCAAATCATAATACATCTTCGTACTCTCGGGGTGTATAGCATGAAAGCTACTGTGTGCCTCTTTCAGAAAGCTCTTCTTTAATTTTTCATCATTCAGCACACATATTCCTCCTTTGTAGTATAAGCATCCATCTTCCTTTATCTCATACCTATTTTCCTTCCCCTCTTGATTCGGCCCATAATGGTTATCAACTTCTCATCTAACTTTTGCACTTCTTACACTTGCTATTGTAGATTTGGCTTTACTTGTAATTCGGCTAATATAGCCCCATCTTGTGCTAAAGCCAAATGCACATTTGGAGCCCTTAATGCCACCAATGACTTTCTACTAAGTGCATTTGCCACCACATTTGCCTTCCCAGGGTGATAGTTAATAATATAATCATAATCCTTTAAGAACTCAATCCATATTCTCTGTCTCAGGTTGAGTTCCTTCTGGATTGGCAAATATTTAAGACTTTTGTGATTTGCGTAGACATAATACTTTTCACCATATAAATAATGCCTCCATATCTTTAATGCAAATACAATTGCCACCAATTCAAGATCGTGGGTAGGGTAGTTCTTTTCATGTGGTTTTAGTTGCCTAGAAGCATAAGCAACTACTTTTCCTTCTTGCATTAGAATACACCCAAGCCCATTATGCGAGGCATCACTATAGACCACAAAGTCTCTCCTTGATACTGGTTGTGTCAACACTAGCGCTTCAGTAAGCATAGCCTTCAACTTCTCAAAACTGGCTCGGCACTTATCATTCCCGTCAAACTTCACATTCTTATGCAGTAGCTTAGTCAATGGAGCTGCTATAAAAGAAAATCTTTTCATAAATCTCTTGTAGTAGCCTGCCAATCCTAAGAAACTTATGACTTCTGTTGCGTTCTTAGGTGGCTTCCATTCCACTATAGCTTCTATCTTCTTTGGGATCCACTCTAATCCCATCAACTGATACTATGTGTCGAAGGAAAGAAATCTCATTGAACCAGAATTCACATTTGGATAACTTAGCATACAGCTTTTTCTCTCTCAAGGTTTGCAATACAATCCTTATCTATTTATCATGCTCATTCCGGTCCTTGGAATACACCAGTATATCATCAATAAAGATTACTATAAACCGATCTAAATAAGAATAAAAGATATAGTTAATAAGGTCCATGAATGCCACTGGTGCATTTGTCAACCCGAATGGCATCACCAAAAATTCATAATGCCCATACCAGGTCCTGAAAGTAGACTTAGGTACATCCGCCTCCTTTACCCTTAGCTGATGATATCCTAATCTGAGATTAATATTGGAGAAAACACCCGCAGCCTTCAACTGATCAAACAGATTGTCTATCTTGGGGAAAGGATACTTATTCTTTATCGTCACTTTATTCAATTATCGGTAGTCTATGCACAATCTCAATGTCCTATCCTTCTTCTTTACAAATAACACCGGTACTCCCCATGACGATACACTAGGGCGTATAAACCCTTTATCTAATAGTTTTTGCAACTGTACTTTCAACTCCTTTAACTCCATCGATGCCATCCTACAAGGAGTAATCGATATTGGTGCTGTACCCAGCATCACTTCAATTACAAACTCTACTTCTCTTTCCGGTGGTAAACCAGGCAATTCCTCTGAAAACACATCTGAAAAGTCACATACGGTGGGTATATCTTAGAGACTAAACCCATCCTTTTTGGTATCAACCACACGTGCTAGGTATGCTTCACAGTCCTTTCTTATCAGTTTCCTAGCTACTGTGGCTGTTATGACATTGGAAAGGTAGCCCGTCCTTTCACCCACAACTGTCACTTCTTCATTACTGGCAATTTTTAAGGTGATCTGCTTCAACCGATAATCTACCATTACTTGATGATGCGATAACCAGTCCATCCCCAGTATCATATCAAATTCATAGAATGGCAGCTCAATCAAGTCAGCCAAGAACTCATGTCTCTGAATTCTTAAGGGATAACTCTTATAGACCTTATTCACCACTACACTGTGGTCTAAAGGGTTAGTGACTAGAATATCCTACTCAGTCTCATCTATCTAAACTCCTCTCTCCACAGGCAAAGCAATACAAATATATGAATGTGTGGATCCTGGGTCTACCAATGCATGCACAGGCATATCATAGAGAAAGAAAGTAACCCTGATCACGTCGGGCACATCCTGCTCCTCTCGAGCTCTTATAGCATAGGCACGCACCAGTACCCTAGCCTCTGGTCTCTCCGTTATCTCGAAAGTAGCTCTCTGTGAACTACTTACTGCCTCCATCCTACTGGGTTTCCTACCCCTCTGGGCTACAAGGGCAGATCTCTCAGTCTATGCTGAAGCAGTAAAAGCACTCCCTCGAGGGTAATCTCTCTAAAAATGGTCTATGGCCCCACATTTGAAGCAATTCCCAGTTAAGTACCAGCACTCTCCTCTATGTCTCTTGTCATAGTGACTATATGCGGCTGGGGCTGCTCCCCTGGCTACTGTCCCTGGAGAACTAGCTATTGCTGCTGCTGACCAGCCTCTCCTAGGTATAGTCTGTGATCTCAGCCTCTGTGACTGGCTCTGGCTCTGGGATATCTTGGGCCTCTTACTAGTTGTGGCTGAGGAGCTAGACTGCCCTGGGCCTCTCTTATACTATTTGTCTTTGGGGCTCTGCTTACTATCTCTGACTCTCTCCACATTTAAAGCTGCCTCCACCATCTGAGAAAAATCTATAATTCGAAGTGCTGTAATATGGAGCTTCACATTATCTGTAACACCCTAGGAAAATCCCATATCGGCAAAACACGGGAGAGATGCTGGGTTTATAAGTTGGTGGTTCGTAACTCCTAGTGACGCGTTTTAAAACCGTGAGGGCTTCGCTGCAGCGCATAATATCACTAGTGGGCCGCCATTACATTTGTGGTATCGAGCCGCACCGCATGCAACCTTGAGCGATGGTGGGGCAAACCTCAACAAGGACCAAATGAGTCCCATCGGCAAAACACATAAGAGAGAAACACGAGAGATGGTTCATAACCCCTAGTGACGCGTTTTAAAGGCGTGAGGCTTGGCCAGTAGCGGCCAATATCACTAGTGGGCCGGGCCATTACATTTGCCACAAATGTAATGGCCCGGCCCACTAGTGATATTGTCCGCTCTGGGCCGAAGCCCTCACGTCTTTAAAACGCGTCACTAGGGGTTATGAACCACCAACTTATAAACCCAGCATCTCTCCCGTGTTTTGCCGATGTGGGATTTGCCTAGGGTGTTACATTATCATTCAACCCCTCCTCAAACCTACGGCATCTGTCTACCTTAGTGGGTACAACCTCATGGGCATAATGGCTCAACCACATAAACTCCTGCTCATACTCTGATACCATCAGCTATCTTTGCCTCAAACCAATGAAATCCCTCTTCCTAGCCTCTAGATATATGTGACTGATGTATTTTTTCTTGAATTCAGTCAAAAAGTACTCCCATGTCACTACTGCAGGCTATACTACCCTGGACACTATGTCCTACCACTGGTAGGTATCATCCTGAAGAAGGGAGACTGCACCTTTTAAACTTTGCTCTGGAGTTTAGTGTAGCTACTAGAGAACTCGCTTTGTCATCTCCAGCTAGTGCTTGGTGATAGTCGGATCATCATCTTTCTTACCCTTAAAGCCAACAACCCCATACTTTCTAAAATTCTCTAAGTGGGACCTCTGTGGGGATCAAGTTCATGGAATAGCTTTGGTGACCTATCGAAGCATCTCGGTCATCTGCTTGAGAAAGATCTGCTAAGCCCAGCCTGCTGCTGCCTCTCTTCTGCCTCCACTAGAATTGATAGGAGCATGGCTCTCTACTTCTCATCCACCAGCTGAGGGAATTTGGGCTTGGTGGAGTCGAACTCCATAGTAACCTATAATAGACAGGAGAACAAATCTGCATTAGTGTCATTTCGACTCTTAATGAATGCAACACATGCCATGCACCCTATGTTCTCCTACCTATCTAGGTCTAGGAACACCTAAACCTTACTCTGATATCACTAAATGTAATACCCCCTTACCCGATCTACAGTGTACCCGAGCAAAGGAATGCCACATTTTTTGCCAAGGCACCTAATCTTAGCTTATTCAATTGCTGATCAATTTAATTCCATCATAATTTAATCGAAGAAATTTTAAATGGAAACTACAAGAGTTTCCCCATATTATTAACATTTTACCTGTTAAAGAATAGTTCTGTTCAAATCATCTATATTGGAAAGTCTCAAATATATAACAATTTCAACATCACAATTCATATTTCCTTTTCTATTCACATCCATTTCTATACATAAATTTCCTTCTTTACATTCATTTACAAAATGTGCACATTTATCATACATTCAAAATTTAATTACAAACTTTATGTTTAATTACAATACATATAATCTTGCACTATTGTGGGCCAATGATCTCTACCAGAATGATCTGCGGAGGTGACAATGACCACTACTGTAACACCCTCCCTGTACCAACTCCGTACATTCTACTGTTCCGGTGACCGGTGTCGGTCCGGACAGCTAGAACGTCCGGAAAAATAATTAAACTAAAGTCATGAACCATAATTAACTCAAATATTCATAAGAAAATTTTAGTAAAAATTTTAGGAATAAAATACAACCAAGTTAAACGAGCCGGTGCCCTAGCGATGGGTAACCAGAGGGAAGTTACGGTTCTCGCAACGAGGAGCCTTAGACCCGGGGGAAAAATTATAAAATAATTTTTGGGACTCCATAGAAGGGTTATTGAGGTTCCCATGGCATTAGAATGCCAAGAAAATACCTAGAAAAATTTTTCAATCGGTACAGACAATTTTGACCTGCTCACCAAACGGAGGGCATTTTGGTCATTTCGCCTTCAGAGGTGATTTTTGGCCGACTTGTCCAGTTGAGTAAATAATTAATATGACATAAAATATGAATAAACATTACTAGAAATTAAATTGAAAATGAGTAGTGGAGGAAAGAAAAGAAAAATCAAAGAAAAGCTCATTTATGACATCTTGATGATGTCATTTATAAATTATGACCAATCACAATTAAGTAACCCTTTGACTAATTAATAAAAGAGATAAATGAAGACTAAATTCATCAAAAAACCAGCAGCCATCCCTCTCTCCTCAAGTGCATCCGAAACCCATCTTCCTCCCTCCATTGATGTTCAATCAAGCAAGCTTCCTTTCTCCTTTGTTTCCACCACTAAACCCTAAACCCCTTCATTAAAACTTAACCACACCTCTTGGGGAAGTGTTTGGCAGCCTAGAAAGTGAAGGAAAGTGAAGATTTAACTTGGGAAAAATCTGCCTACAAGAGGTTAGTGCATCTATATCTTCAAAACTCTTTATTTTCATGGTTTGGGACTTGAAACTTAGTGAGAATTACAATTTAAATGAATAAAAACTCATGTGTATGAGTACATAAATTTTGGCTGCCCTAGCTATGGAATAGGAGGGAGTGTTTTTGATGAGCTTGGAGTGAACTAGAATCATGTTGGAAGTTATAAACACAAGAATAATGAATTAAAAGCTAACTAAGGTAAATTGTATAAAACATGAATTTGAATTAGGGTTTTGTGAGCAAAATGTAAACTTGGTTTAGGAAATTATTAGAGAACATTTTAATGGTCAATTAGTGACCATTTTAGGTAAGTTGACCATAAAATGGACTGAAAAATAGGATTGCAAAGTGAAGTTGCAGTCGCCCTAGGACAAGAAAGCAGAGGGACTGAAAATTCAGTCCACTTGCACTGCCATAACTTGGGCTGTGTTGATCCAATTGGTGTTTGGCCAATTGGACATGAAACTAGGCTTATAATGGCACATTTTTGCTGAAGAAACCATGCCCAAAAGACCAAAGCAAGAGGACCAAAACTTGGCCCCAATCTGGATACCCTGCAACTGATTCTGCAGAATTGACCAAATGAACAGTAACTGTTCATTTGGCCATAACTCACTGTAGATTTGGCAATTGACCTGAAATTTTTACAGCAATAAGTTAAGACATATACAAACAACTTTCATGAAGGAACCTACCCCAAATTATGGCCAGAACCTTACCCAAATGGCAGTGGAAGTCACTGTTCATGTTATCAGAGATATGGTAATTTCTGCAGAATGGTAATCCGGCCAGCTGTGGTTTTTGGACCATATCTGGAGCTACAAAACTCCAAATGGAGTGATTCAAAAAAGGAAATTCAACTAGACAAAATAAGGAACAACTTTTATGTTTACCAATTCCTCAAATTTTCACTGTAACAGTTCCAAATGGAACAGTAAAGTTATGGTACAAAATCTAAAAAATCTGCTCCTTTGGTTTAATGCTTAGAAATGGTATTAACGCTTAATGCCAACAAGTTTTAAATACAAAATGTGGTATGTTGGGAGTGCCAAAGTCAATGTACATATTTTCTATCCAAAAGTCAACATTTTTGTTGACCAATGAGGTGAATAGTAACACCAAAACATGAAATTCACAAATTGAAGAATTTAAAAGTTTTCAATGCCCTAGTATACCTAACATGATTGGTTTGGATAGTTTGGCATGCCAATAGGGTTCAGTTAGCAGTACTGCACATGGCGATATGCCATTCTGTGATTCCATGGCTTTTAGCCATTCTGACTTTGTATTGAGATTTGGCCTTGTGCCTGATATTATTTACAGCTTGTTAGCCGCTCACTGCACACCGAGATGCATATGTGACCGATGGTGTGACGGCCCGAGGTACTAGGTACCCAAAGTGCGGTTACCGTTATCCATCCACTGTCTAGTGTAGGTTACTTGGGGCAAACAAATGAATAAAAGTGAACAAAGTTAATGAAATAATGAATATACCAACACCAAACAAAGAAAGCGTACACATTCTATACACATTTATTTTCTTGCTATTTTCTTTTATTATATTATTGCACCACTAAGCATTATTGCTTAGCGCGTTGCTTTTGCCACGCGTAGGTTCTGGACATCCCGATCGAGCCCAGAGACCACAGATCGGTGAGTCCATCATGCGATTACGCATGCTGTCCTTGTCACCTCAACTTATACAGTGCATTTGTAGGAAACTATGTGTCATTTTGATATTTTGTAGCAAATTTTTACTTTCTCATATGTATTTGAACTTATGTAATATATTTTGATGTTCATGTAAATAATGAAAGTTATGACTATGAATGCAAAAATTTGAGCATTTATTTATTACTTGTATATGAGTATTATGAGAAATGGATGTTTGAGAAATGAAAAGGTTATTGAGAACTGAAATTGAGAAATATTGTTGAGATTTTGGATATTGGAGTTTGAGATGATTGAATACAAATTTTGGAAGTGTTTTTAACAGGTTCCGAAGAACTTTTTTTTCTCCATTTTTAGCCGGTACTCCGCCGGATTTTCTTAAAATTTTCGGAACCCCAAATAAATAATAATTTCGATAAATGGCTTAAATAAATCATATTTCATAAATTAGCTTCAAAAGCATGACACAAATTAAGTAAGGTATATTAGAGTGTGCCAAGACAATCGTGTGGCATTACTTACTCTGTATACTGTATACGAGTAAGGGTGTCACATTTAGTGGTATCGAGCACGGTTTAGGCGCTTCGGGCCTAGATTGAGTCCATACCATGCATTGCATTTGTAAGAGTCGAGGTTACACTAATGCAGATCTGTTTGTCTTTGTTATTTTGAATAGGATATTGTCCCTTCATCTCAGAGAGCTGTTGAGGAGGAATTGGAGAGTCATGCTCCACTGCGCAGCAATGAGACTGGGGCATGGGAGAACTCGCTCCACCACCAGTGCAGTAACCCGCTCAGCCTCCATGTGCCATGTTCCAAAGAATGGCCGATTTCTTTAGACAAATGGTCTGAGTAATGCCAGCACCACCACCACCACCACTAGCTCCACACAGTAAATCACACTGAAAGGCTAAGAAAGTTTGGAGTCGTGGACTTCTATGGCAAGAGAGAAGATGACTCATGCAGCCGAGAATTGGTTGAATGCAATGTGCAGAGTCCTAAAACAACTCCACCGCACTCGAGCAAAACACGAAGTCGCCATATCTTTGCCGCAAGATGATGCTTATAAGTGGTGGGACACGGTATCCAAAGAAGTGCACTAAGTTATGACATGGGACTTCTTTCTCTCCGAGTTTAAGAAGAAATATGTGGGTATCAGTATACCGAAGAGAGAAGACGAGAGTTTATTAACCTGAGGCAGAGACAGTTGTCAGTGGCTGAGTATGAGAAAGAATTCGTCCGATTAAGCCGCTATGGAAGGGAGATAGTCCCTAATGAAGCTGAAAGGTGGAAGAGATTTGAAGAGGGACTAAATGACAACATCAAGATCCAGCTCACTGCCTTGGGAATTATAGAATTTACTAAGTTAGTGGAAGCTGTGATAAAGGTGGAAAAAGTAAGAATCAGTGAGCGCACTGTAAGGGATAGATGCAGAAGAGGGGCCCGGTCGCCTAGTTCAGCTCCCGATTCGGAAGAAGTTCAAGGGTCCTCCCGCACAGAGTTCACTCACCACAGTGGTCGTGGTCAGGGCCCAGCCCACGCTTCACCCCTAGGAGAGGTCACCCACACCATCAAGGCAGCTCTCAGTGGATGGGGTTCAGGGACCACCCAAAGATCTTCTGCATGTCCACACTACCTGAAATGGCATAAGGGGGAGTGTTGGAGAGTAACTGGTGCTTGTTTGAGGTGTGGGTCAACAGAGCATCAGTTAAGGAACTGTCCACGCAGAACTACTACAGCTACTCCAACACAAGCGCATGCACTGCCCCGCACTACGCAGAGGTAGAAAATCTGTAACTGAGGTCGTTGGACCATCACGAGGCTCAGATTCGAGCCACAGAGAGGCCCGACAGCAGCACTCACCAAAGAAGAAATTATGCCCTGAGAGCTCAGGAGGAGCAAGATGCCCCGGACGTCATCAGGGGTACGTTCTCCCTCTACACTACACCTGTGCATGCATTGGTGGATCCAGGATCCACCCATTCATACATCTGCATCAACTTACCCGTAGAAAGGGGGATACTAGTAGGGGAGAGTGACCAAGACATTCTGGTCACTAATCCATTGGGCCACAGTGTAGTGGTGAACAAAGTATACAAGGGTTGCCCGTTAAGGATTCAGGGGTATGAATTCTTGGCAGACCTGATTGAGTTGCCTTTCCACGAGTTTGACGTGATTTTGGGAATGGACTGGTTGTCACGTCATCAGGCAATAGTTGATTGCAAATTGAAGAGGATTTCTCTGAAAACTTCTGAGGGCAATGAGATCACTGTTGTGGGTGAAAGGACAGATTTCTTGTCCAATGTCATCTCAGCCACAGTTGCAAGAAGAATGATGAGAAAAGGCTGTGAAGCCTACCAAGCACATGTGGTGGATAGTAGGCAGGCTAAGCCAAACCTGGGTGACATACCCACAGTAAGAGACTTCCCAGAGGTATTTACCGAAGAGTTGCCTGGTTTGCCACCAGAAAGGGAAGTTGAATTTGCTATTGAGACACTGCCGGGTACAGCACCCATTTCCATTGCTCCTTATAGGATGGCACCCACTGAATTGAGGGAGTTGAAAACTCAATTGCAAGAGTTGCTGGATAAGGGGTTCATACGCCCCAGTATGTCACCATGGGGAGCTCCAGTGCTGTTTGTAAAGAAGAAGGATGGGACTTTGAGGCTATGCATTGATTACCGGTAGTTGAATAAAGTGACTGTGAAGAACAAATATCTGTTGCCTAGAATTGATGATCTGTTTGATCAGTTGAAGGGAGCAGGAGTATTTTCTAAGATTGATCTCGCATCGTGGTCATCGATTGAGGGTGAAGGATGTAGATGTGCCCAAGACTGCATTCAGAACCCGGTACGGGCATTATGAGTTTCTGTTGGCCTAACAAATGCACCAGCGGCATTCATGGACCTTATGAACCGTATCTTCCATCCATACTTAGATCGGTTCGTAGTGGTCTTTATTGATGATATTTTGGTGTATTCTAAGACCAGTGAAGAACATGATGAGCATTTGAGGATTGTTCTGCAAACCCTGAAGGAAAAGAAGCTGTATGCTAAGTTGTCCAAGTGTGACTTTTGGCTGAATGAGATTGCATTCCTTGGACACATAGTGTCAGCTGATAGGATTAGGGTGGATCCCAAGAAAATAGAAGCAGTGATGGAATGGAAGCCTCCCAGGAATACAACTGAGGTCAGAAGCTTCTTGGGGCTAGCTGGGTATTACAGAAGATTTGTAAAGGGATTTTCCTTAATAGCTGCTCCAATGACCAAGTTGTTACACAAGAATGTCAGATTTGACTGGAATGACAAGTGTCGCACAGCTTTGAGAAGTTGAAGGCTATGTTGACAGAGGCACCAGCAGTTAACACAACGGTGTCAGGAAAGGACTTCGTGGTCTACAGTGATGCCTCTCATAATGGGTTAGGGTGTGTATTGATGCAAGAGGGGAAGGTGGTCGCTTATGCTTCTAGACAGCTAAGACCACATGAACAGAACTACCCTACCCATGATCTAGAACTTGCAGCAATTATCTTCGCACTGAAGATGTAACACCCTCCCCATAGCAACTCCGTACATTCTACTGTTCCGGTGACCGGTGTCGGTCCGGACAGCTAGAACGTCCGGAAAAATATTTAAACTAAAGTCGGGAATCATAATTAACTCAAATATTAATAAGAAAAATTTAGTAAAAATTTTTGAAATAAAATACAACCAAGTTAAACAAGCCGGTGCCCTAGCGATGGGTAACCAGAGGGAAGTTGCGGTTCTCGCAACGAGGAGCCCTAGACCAGGGGCAAAAATTATAAAATAATTTTTTGGGACTCCAGAGAAGGGTTATTGAGGTTCCCATGGCATTAGAATGCCAAGAAAATACCTAGAAAAATTTTTCAATCGGTACAGACAATTTTGACCCGTTAAGCCAAACGGAGGGCATTTTGGTCATTTCGCCTTCAGAGGTGATTTTTGGCCGACTTGTCCAGTTGAGTAAATAATTAATATAACATAAAATATGAATAAACATTACTAGAAATTAAATTGAAATTTGATAGAAAAGAAAAGAAAGAAAAAGGAGCTAAATTGGGAATTATGATGTCATGCTTAGGTAATTAAAAGTGTATTGGCCAATCAAATTTAAGCAAGTCCATTAAAATGAAATAAAAATGGGTAATGAGGCAGAATTCTAGAAACCCAAAACCAGCTCCCTCTCTTCTTCTTCACGCCACCCACTCACCCTTACCCATTCCACCATTAACAACCTTTCATCCTTCATCTTTCTTAGCTTTCTTCCACTAAAAACCCTAATTACCAACACAAAAATTCATTCTATCATCTTGGTGATTCTTGTGGGAGCAAAAAAAAAAAAAGGAAACCAAGACTTTGAGGAAGGGAGAAAAGCTCCTAAGTGAGGTTAATGCATATTAACTTCCTAATCTTGTTTACTTATTGAAATTTAGTTTGAATATGAATAAATAATTAAGAAATTGAAGAAACTCATGTGTGAAATTGAGAAGCAAATTTTGGCCAGCACTTATAAGATGAGGAATTGATGAGTTTTATTGGGCTAAAATCTAAATACAAGCTTAGATAATGACATATGAATGATTGATGACCTTAATTGGGATGTGTTGCATGATTCATGGATTGGAAGCTAGGGTTTTGGGAAGTGAAAATTGATTTGGCTTATGAAATTGTTAGAGGAAATATTAATGGTCAATTAGTGACCATTTGAGGAGATTTGACCATAATATGGACTGAAAAATAGCATGGAAAAAGGGAATGACTATGCTGCCTATGGACAGCAGAAATGGACTGAAATTGCAGTCCAATTACACAGCCATAACTTTGGCTGTGTTAGTCCAATTGATGTTTGGCCAATTGGACATGAAACTAGGCTTATAATGGCACATTTTTGCTGAAGAAACCATGCCCAAAAGACCAAAGCAAGAGGACCAAAACTTGGCCCCAATCCGGACACACTGCAACAGCCCCTGCAGAATTGACCAAATGAATAGTAACTGTTCATTTGGCCATAACTCACTATAGATTTGGTCAATTGACCTGAAATTTTTACAGCAATAAGTTAAGACATATACAAACAACTTTCATGAAGAAACCTACCCCAAATTATAACCAGAACCTAACCCAAATGGCAGTCACACTCACTGTTCAAACCTGCAACTCTGCAGATTTTGATTTGAGCAGTAATGTTTGGATGGCTGTAACTCTCTCTAGAAAACTCGGATTTAGGCGATTCTTGAACCGATGGAAACCTAAGGCATAGTAGAACATTTCATATGAAGAAAGTTAGACCAAATTATGAACTTAACTTGGTCAAATTACTGACAAAAGTTGGACCAAAATCTGCCAAAACCCAAAAGTGCAAAGCATGAGCGATTGCACGTGAGCGTAAACTTATTTTGGCCATAACTTGAGCTACAAAACTCCAAATGGAGTGATTCAAAAAAAGAAATTCAACTAGACAAAATAAGGAACATTTTCTATGAAGGAAGTTTTGTCAAATTCCAACAGTAGATCGACCAATAGAACAGTGCAACTTCGGAGCACCAAAACCGAAAATTGGCAATTTTGCCAAAATGACCTAAGCTTTGAGAAAGTGACCAAAACCAACAAGTTTTAAATGCAAAATGTGGTACATTGGGAGTGTTAAAACCAATGCACCTATGATCTATGCAAAAGTCAACTTTTTGTTGACTATTGAAGTGAATAGTGACATAAAAACTTGAAATTCAAAAATTGAAGAATTCAAAAGTATCAAATGCCCTAGTAGGCCTAATGTGATTGGTTTGGATAGGTTGGCATGCCAATAGGGTTACGATAGCGATCTGCGTATGATGTATGGCTTCATTGCCATTCTCAGGATGTGATAGCCTATGGCTATACCGATTATGATGTTTTACTTGGCTTTATGCCTTATTGCTTATATGGCTTATTAGCCATTCTGCTTGCACACCGAGACACATTGTGACCGATGGTGTGACGAGGTACCGGTACCCAAGTGCTAGTTTACCCTTTTATCCAGTACGGTCAATTTGTATAGGTTACTTGTGCATGTAAAATTATAACTGTATTTGAACTTATTGTTTAAGAAATTACGAAATTTAAATATCATAAATGATTACGATAGAATACATAGAAACTCAAGATCATGAAGAAAATAAATAAACAAAATGCATGAAGAAGTTAATATCATAAAACGTAATTAGCCCTCGACTAAACATTAAGTTGGTAATTATTCAGTTCTTATGAACACAATGGCTAAGAAATTATTATTTTTATTTGCATATTATTTCTTTCTATTTTATTATTTGCACCACTAAGCTTTATGCTTAGCGCGTCGCTTTTGCCACGCGTAGGTACTGAAGATACCGATCGAGAGCCAGAGACCACGATTGGGTAAGTCCATCCCGCAGCTTCTGCATAGTGTCCGTGTCACCTCACAAAGTTACAAGCATTGGTAGGACACTAGGTGTCATTTTGGTATTTTGTAATTGATCTTATTTTCTCATGTGTAAATGAACTTATGAAATGTAATTTGATGCTCATGTAAATAATGAGAATTGTGTTTGTAAATGAAAAAGTGAATGTTTATCTGTGATATATATATGATTATCACATGAAATGAATGATTGAGAAATGAATGTGAACTGAAAAATATTGAGATTTTGATAAATGGATTTGAGATGAATGAATAAGAATATAGGAAGTGTTTTTCACAGGTTCCGAAGAACGGTTTTCTCCATTTTTAGCCGGTACTCTGCCGGATTTTCTTTAAAATTTTCGGAACCTCAAATAAATTATAATTTCAATAAATGAATTATATTTCACAAATTATTTTCAAAACTATGATAAAAATGAATTAAGATAAAATAGAGTGCTCCGGCACACTGAGTGGCATAACTTGCTCGGCTACACTGTAGTCGGGTAAGGGGTGTCACATTTAGCCATTATAGGTTTTCACAACACCTTAAATACTAGCTCCTTTCAATAATCACATGCACACATGGTTTAAACTTGATCTATAGCCCACTTTAAGTCTATCAAAACAATCAGCTCAATTGGTAAGAGGCGAAGCAAACCCGTGAGGTGATAAGGGTTCGAATCCTAGCTCTGCAGGGCGAAGGGATTGAACTCCACCAAAGCGGACAGTACCTTGTGAGTCGCACCGCCGGCCTCTAGGGGGGTACGCCGGCAAGATGGCCACCTAGAGAGGGGCTTGAGCTGGGGCCCGCTAAGTCGGGATGTGACAGAAGATATGGAGGCATTACTTGTATGGTGAAAAGTGCTACATTTACACAGACCACAAAAGCCTGAAATATTTGCCAACCCAAAAGGAGCTCAACCTTAGACAGAGGCGATGGATTGAGTTCCTGAAGGATTATGACTGTGTAATTGACTACCATCCTGGGAAGGCAAATGTAGTTGCTGATGCTTTGAGCAGAAAGTCCATCACAGCTTTGAGATCATTGAATGCCCGTCTAACTTTGATTCGAGATGGAGCTATTTTGGCTGAGTTACAAGTGAGGCCAAACCACACACCAGTGTATATGCTATGCACCCAGGAAGTACAAAGATGTATCATGATCTGAAGCTTCAGTATTGGTGGCCTGGTATGAAGAAGGACATAGCTGACTATGTGACTAAATGCTTGACATGTCAGCAAGTCAAAGCAGAACATCAAGTTCCATCAGGTTTGCTACAGCCTATACGCATACCTGAATGGAAATGGGATCGGGTCACCATGGATTTTGTAAGTGGTCTACCTCTCACCCGGAAGAAACATGATGCAGCATGGGTGATAGTGATGATTGACGAAGTCAAGACACTTTCTCGCCGATTAGACTGACTACTCACTGGAGAAGTTAGCAGAATTGTATATTAGTGAGATAGTTAGACTTCATGGAATTCCACTTTCCATCATATCTGATCGAGACCCAAGGTTTACATCAAGATTCTGGAAGAAGTTGCATGAATCCTTGGGTACACAACTCCACTTCAAAGATGCCTTTCCATCCTCACGGATGGGCAATCGTAAAGAGTAATCTGTAAACAATTGAACCAATTGAATTAATACAACTATTGAACTGAAATGATAACAATAACATGAAATATATGTCAGGTCCTTGAGGATATGCTGAGGAGTTGTGTCATTGAGTTTGAGGGAAGTTGGGATAGATATCTCCCACTGGCAGAATTTGCATACAATAATAGCTACCAAGCTAGCATCCAAATAGCCCCATATGAAGCACTGTATGGGAGAAAATGTAGAACTCAGCAGTCTTTGGACTGAATTGGGCGAAGACAAATCGGTAGGGCTGCACTGTGAAACAGCCGAGGAGAAGGTAAAATCAATCAAAGCCAACTTAAAGGTTACCTCGCATGCATGTAAATCTTATGCCGACCTGAAGAGGAAAGAAAAAGAATATGTGGTTGGCGACAAAGTGTTCCTCAAGGTGTCACCATGGAAGAAGGTATTGAGGTTTGGAAGGAAAGGTAAGTTGAGCCCTAGGTTCATTGGCCCATATGAAATCATCGAACGTGTGGTTCCAGTGGCCTATAAGCTAGCTTTACCACCAGAGCTGGACAAGATCCACAATGTGTTCCACGTGTCTATGCTCAGAAGATACCGCTCAGATCCTTCACATGTCATCTCCAGAGAAGAAATTGAAATACAGCCAGATTTGACATACGAAGAAGAACCTCTACGGATCTTGGCTCGGGAAGTGAAAGAGTTGAGAAACAAGCAAATTCCATTGGTGAAAGTGCTTTGGAGGCACCACAACACCGAGGAGGCAACTTGGGAAAGTGAAGAGACGATGAGGCAACAGTTTCCTCAACTGTTTGCATCAGGTAAATTTCGAGGACGAAATTTAAATTAGAGGGGAAGAGTTGTAACACCCTCCCTGTACCAACTCCGTACATTCTACTGTTCCGGTGACCGGTGTCGGTTCGGACAGCTAGAATGTCCGAAAAAATATTTAAACTAAAGTCAGGAACCATAATTAACTCAAATATTCATAAGAAAATTTTAGTAAAAATTTTAGGAATAAAATACAACCAAGTTAAACGAGCCGGTGCCCTAGCGATGGGTAACCAGAGGGAAGTTGCGGTTCTCGCAACGAGGAGCCTTAGACCCGGGGGAAAAATTATAAAATAATTTTTGGGACTCCATAGAAGGGTTATTGAGGTTCCCATGGCATTAGAATGCCAAGAAAATACCTAGAAAAATTTTTCAATCGGTACAGACAATTTTGACCCGTTCAGCCAAACGGAGGGCATTTTGGTCATTTCGCCTTCAGAGGTGATTTTTGGCCGACTTGTCCAGTTGAGTAAATAATTAATATGACATAAAATATGAATAAACATTACTAGAAATTAAATTGAAAATGAGTAGTGGAGGAAAGAAAAGAAAAATCAAAGAAAAGCTCATTTATGACATCTTGATG
Organism: Hevea brasiliensis; assembly: GCF_030052815.1. Classification (NCBI taxonomy): domain Eukaryota; kingdom Viridiplantae; phylum Streptophyta; class Magnoliopsida; order Malpighiales; family Euphorbiaceae; genus Hevea; species Hevea brasiliensis. Next base: position 79,496,828 of record NC_079495.1, on the reverse strand, counting down.
ATGTCATTTATAAATTATGACCAATCACAATTAAGTAACCCTTTGACTAATTAATAAAAGAGATAAATGAAGACTAAATTCATCAAAAAACCAGCAGCCATCCCTCTCTCCTCAAGTGCAGCCGAAACCCATCTTCCTCCCTCCATTGATGTTCAATCAAGCAAGCTTCCTTTCTCCTTTGTTTCCACCACTAAACCCTAAACCCCTTCATTAAAACTTAACCACACCTCTTGGGGAAGTATTTGGCAGCTTAGAAAGTGAAGGAAAGTGAAGATTTAACTTGGGAAAAATCTGCCTACAAGAGGTTAGTGCATCTATATCTTCAAAACTCTTTATTTTCATGGTTTGGGACTTGAAACTTAGTGAGAATTGCAATTTAAATGAATAAAAACTCATGTGTATGAGTGCATAAATTTTGGCTGCCCTAGCTATGGAATAGGAGGGAGTGTTTTTGATGAGCTTGGAGTGAACTAGAATCATGTTGGAAGTTATAAACACAAGAATAATGAATTAAAAGCTAACTAAGGTAAATTGTATAAAACATGAATTTGAATTAGGGTTTTGTGAGCAAAATGTAAACTTGGTTTAGGAAATTATTAGAGAACATTTTAATGGTCAATTAGTGACCATTTTAGGTAAGTTGACCATAAAATGGACTGAAAAATATGATTGCAAAGTGAAGTTGCAGGCTGCCCTAGGACAGCAGCAGAGGGACTGAAAATTCAGTTCACTTGCACTGCCATAACTTGGGCTGTGTTGATCCAATTGGTTTTTGGCCAATTGGAAATGAAACTAGGCTTATAATGGCACATTTTTGATGAAGAAACCATGCCCAAAAGACCAAAGCAAGAGGACCAAAACTTGGCCCCAATCCGGATACCCTGCAACTGATTCTGCAGAATTGACCAAATGAACAGTAACTGTTCATTTGGCCATAACTCACTGTAGATTTGGTCAATTGACCTGAAATTTTTACAACAATAAGTTAAGACATATACAAACAACTTTCATGAAGGAACCTACCCCAAATTATGGCCAGAACCTTACCCAAATGGCAGTGGAAGTCACTGTTCATGTTACTGTAGATATGGTAATTTCTGCAGAATGGTAATCCGGCCAGCTGTGGTTTTTGGACCATATCTGGAGCTACAAAACTCCAAATGGAGTGATTCAAAAAAGGAAATTCAACTAGACAAAATAAGGAACAACTTTTATGTTTACCAATTCCTCAAATTTTCACTGTAACAGTTCCAAATGGAATAGTAAAATTATGGTACAAAATCTGAAAAATCTGCTCCTTTGGTTTAATGCTTAGAAATGGTATTAACGCTTAATGCCAACAAGTTTTAAATACAAAATGTGGTATGTTGGGAGTGCCAAAGTCAATGTACATATTTTCTATCCAAAAGTCAACATTTTTGTTGACCAATGAGGTGAATAGTAACACCAAAACATGAAATTCACAAATTAAAGAATTTAAAAGTTTTCAATGCCCTAGTATACCTAACATGATTGGTTTGGATAGTTTGGCATGCCAATAGGGTTCAGTTAGCAGTACTGCACATGGCGATATGCCATTCTGTGATTCCATGGCTTTTAGCCATTCTGACTTTGTATTGAGACTTGGCCTTGTGCATGATATTATTTACAGCTTGTTAGCTATTCTGTTGCACACCGGGAGATGCATATGTGACCGATGGTGTGACGGCCCGAGGTACTAGGTACCCAAAGGCTACCATCTGCTATCCATCCACTGCCTAGTGTAGGTTACTTGGGGCAAACAAATGAATAAAAGTGAACAAAGTTAATGAAATAATGAATATACCAACACCAAACAAAGAAAGCGTACACATTCTATACACATTTATTTTCTTGCTATTTTCTTTTATTATATTATTGCACCACTAAGCATTATTGCTTAGCGCGTTGCTTTTGCCACGCGTAGGTTCTGGACATCCCGATCGAGAGCCCAGTAGACCACAGACTGGGTGAGTCCATCATGCAGTTCTGCACAGTGTCCTTGTCACCTCAACTTCTGCAGTGCATTGGTAGGACACTAGGTGTCATTTTGATATTTTGTAGCAAATTTTTACTTTCTCATATGTATTTGAACTTATGTAATATATTTTGATGTTCATGTAAATAATGAAAGTTATGACTATGAATGCAAAAATTTGAGCATTTATTTATTGCTTGTATATGAGTATTATGAGAAATGGATGTTTGAGAAATGAAAAGGTTATTGAGAACTGAAATTGAGAAATATTGTTGAGATTTTGGATATTGGAGTTTGAGATGATTGAATACAAATTTTGGAAGTGTTTTTAACAGGTTCCGAAGAACTTTTTTTTCTCCATTTTTAACCGGTACTCCGCCGGATTTTCTTAAAATTTTCGGAACCCCAAATAAATAATAATTTCGATAAATGGCTTAAATAAATCATATTTCATAAATTAGCTTCAAAAGCATGACACAAATTAAGTAAGGTATATTAGAGTGTGCCAGTACACCGTGTGGCATTACTTACTCGGGTATACTGTACACGGGTAAGGGGTGTCACAACTACTGTAGATTAGTCCAAAGTTCCTGTCCAAAGTCTACTGGATCCTATCATCTGGACCTGCACGAGGAGAAACAATCGTGCTAAGCATTTCTGCTTAGTGGTGTACTAACATAATAAAAGTACAATATACAACCAAAATAAATTTTTATGCTTGTATGAAATAAGGAAAATGCACATTTAAATATTCATAAATCATTTAAAAAGATTATAGAATTTATAATATCAAAATTTTATAGTCACTTCATTGGTTTAACTATGTAACTATCTTGGATGCCTTTCACAATATTTTTTTTTCGTTTTCTCATATTTCCATATTTTCATGACCTTTAGAAATATTTATTTTCATAGGATCTTTTCTTTTCTTTATCTCGATATTTAACTTTTCTTAGTTTATTAAGGTGCCTAAAGTAACCTTTATCAGAACTGTTTGGACTGGATACGCGGGTCTTACTGGCACTGGACACTCAATGCTTCTGGCTGTCATACTGTCGGACACATCGGTGCCTACCAAGTATGCAATATAATTGGGCATAAAAGCCATGGGAATAATCATATCGGATACTTCGTGCCTACCAATGATTATTCAAAGCAATCATGAATAAGAGATAACCATATCAAACACTCAGTGCCTGCCAATGGTATCCGAGTATAAAAGCCATGGGCAGTACTGCTAATCTCATCCCTTCTTGGCATGCTAATCTATCCAACCCCTTCACTGCTGTCTAAGCATACTTGGGCTAGTTTATTATCATTAGCAATTCAAGGTTCTTATTATTTCATCATTCTGTCATCATCTCATTCATTATGGGAACATAGGTCCCAAACACAATTTCACATGCCATTCATGGTTAACATGCCATTGGCATTAATCAAAATTCACATTTTAAACAATTACACTTACATTTCATAAATTCTAGATTTGGTACCTCAACTTCTTTAATAAATTTGGCTAAGTTACAATAGGAATTAGGCCATACCTTCTTCATCAAAATTGTAGATCTATGTCTTATGTTTATTTTGGCTTTAGAATCATTCAATTTGCATTTATGTAGTTTGAGTTATGGCCATTTTGTCAAAACTGTTTGGGTGACCAATTTTCAATTTTCAGGTCACTCCCAGAATTCAAGCAGATTTCTGGACTCACTTTTTCAAGCAAATTATGATAGGTTACAGTCATAATTTAGCATCATGGTCCTCATGAAAGTTGTTCCTCTGTGTCTTAGCTTTCCTATAGGGTAAAATTTACCTCATTTGGAATTATATACAGTGAGTTATGTCCAAGTAAATAGGACAGGTTCAGATGTACTACTTTACTAATCGCAGGATAGGTTCTGGGCAATTTTTGAAGCCTGGATTTAAACAAGTTGCAATTAGAATTTATCATTTTGTTCTTCATTAAAGTTATTTCTTTATACCTTAGCTTTTCAACAAATCAAGAATCACCTCATTTGGAGTTTTCTAGAGTGAGTTATACTAATTTTAATCCACATTGTTCAGGGTGCCCTACTCCTAATGTTTTAGGTTTTATGACTCAATTTCTAGCAATTATTCAAAGTATCTATACATAGAATTTGAGCAACTTGTCCCGATGAAAATTTAGTATATTGTCTTATCTTTAATTTACTTTTGGTTTCACATCAACTAGAATTATGTAGCTCAAGCTATAAGCATTTAATCCCACTAGACTCAAGCTGTCCAGATTCACACTTAATGCACAATATCAATTCATTTAATTTCTTCATCATATCATTGATGTTTCTCAATAAATATATATCAAATAATCATGATACAAGCATAATAACATTAAATAGGCTTCATACAATGAAAACCCTAATTGAATAAAACCCTAACTTAACTAGCAATAACTTTAAAATTCATGAAATTTCTTAGCACTAACCTTGATTATAAGTCCTAATCAACTTCAATCAACCTTCAATCCACCAAAACTTGACTCTCCTTCTTATTCTCCCACAAACCGAAATTCCTTCCTTCAATAACACCCGTGATTTCAATCAATATTCATAGAAATCTCCACAATCAAACTTAAATTCCTTTAATTCACAATTAACTAAGCTTAAATCATAACTTACCTCAATTGGTCAATAAGTCTTCTTAACTAATCTTTCAAATTCCTCAAAATCCTTACTTGCTTTCTTCAAATCAAGGCTTAATGCAAGGTTTTCACTTAATTTGCTGTAAAAATTATGGAGGAATTTAGGTGTTTGAAGCTTGGAAATGAAGCTTTAGTGGAGGGTTGGAGAGAGAGTGGGGGACAACAAGAGATGGAAGAAGAAGAAGATGAAGATGAATGATGGTGGTGATGAGGTGTTGTGATGAGTTGTCATTTAAATTAATGTTCTTGTCTTATGTTACATAAATATCTAAGTAATTTTAATTATAATTTTAATTATAATTATTACAATACAATAATTCTATTTATATCCTCATTAAATTTCCATACTCCTTTTGGTTAATTAAATCTCATTCCAATACATCAATCTTACTTAATTTAATTGATATTTTGATCAAAAGTTAACTCTTCAAGTGAATTGAACAAAATGCCCTTTATCGGGTTATAGTCCATCTTTTTTAATAATACCAATTAAGTCTATAATCTGATGATCACTTCATTTTTTATTCTGCTTATCTTAATTAATTTTCATCTTATTTTTAGTCCTCGAGCTGGCTTTGAATAATACTATTTACAGACCGAAAATAGTATTATTCAGAGCTCAAAATTTTTGGATGTTACACCACACATAATAACAAACCACTCCAAACTTAGCCAAATCAATCATTGTAAGAGAGTCAACAAGCTAACTAACCAATTTGGATAAGATGAGCCAGTTGTTGCCAAAACATTTGGAAGAGAAACACAGCCTCCAAACATCTTAGACAATATGACAATCTATGACATGTGCATTAAGGATTCATCCTCACCACACCAAAAACATCTAGAAGAAATAGCTCTGATCCATCTATGCAATACTAATTTTGTCGGAAGATTGTTCAAAACAACCTGCCACATAAATGATACAACTTTTGGCGGAGCTTTGAGCTTCCAAAGCCACTCCAACATATTACCTGATCCTGATGATGAGGAACTAGCATGCCCTTTCTTATCAGGATAAAGCAACTTCAACATAGTACGATAATCACTTTTGACAATATACTGCCTCTTTAATGAAATTGCCAAATGAGACTATCTTACTGAGGAAAAAAGCTTAAACAGATCATTCTTAACAAGAAGAAAGACTTGATTAATAAATTCCCACTTCCATGATTGATTTTTCTCGAAAATCAAACTAGACACCATATTATATAGAGACAACATTTATGAAAAAAAAATTACATTAGAAGGGAGAAATATATATATATATATATAGAGTACGATAATCACTTTTGACAATATACTGCCTCTTTAATGATATTGCCAAATGATACTATGTGATTGAGGAAAAAAGCTTAAAGAGATCATTCTTAACAAGAAGAAAGACTTGATTAATAAATTCCCACTTCCATGATTGATTTTCCTTAAAAATCAAACTAGACACCATATTATCTAGAGACAACATTTATGAAAAAAAATTACATTAGAAGGGAGAAATATATATATATATATATATATATATATATATATATATATATATATATATATATATATATATATGTATGAGTCAGATACTTGGCATTTTCTTTTATAGTATTACCATGTGACATTTTCTATTATATATAAGTTATATATTATTTAATAATTATTTTATTAATATTATAAAAAATAACCATTATTATAAGGTAACTTATAATATATTAATATATATTAATACATATATTTAATTTATATTATATATAGATAGATTTTAATTATTTCTATTATGAAATTTTTATTAAAAATTTGAGAAATAAAAGTAATAAAAATAAAATTTTAAATAATTAATAAAAAAGTTACGATATTACATTATTTTTATATATTAAAACTAAAAGAAAATATATAAATTAAAATTATTAATAACTACATATATGGGTAGTTTGCTTGTTTTAAATATATGAAAACTCTAATAAAAGCACTAAATTTTTCATTAAGAATGTTTTTAATTATAAATTTTTGGGCATTGGAATTTTAAATTATAAATTTTTATTTTTTAATAATTAATCTTTCATAAATAATAATTTATGATTATTATAGATTAATAAAAATAAATTTTATCTAATATAATATTTAAAAAAGATTTTTTATTAGAAGATATTTTAAAAATAATAATAAATAAATTTTAATTATAAAATTATATCAAATATGAATAATTTGAAATTCAACTAAATTTTGCATTTAAAATTTGTATCATACTAAATATGAAAATATATTTTTAGATTAATTTGAATTGAATTCATTTAATTTTAATTTAAATTGAAATTTTGTATCTCTGGTTGATTTAAACAAAAAAATAGTAAATTTCTTAATTTTAGCATAAAAATCTAAGGAAAAAAAAACCTCTTATTATTATTTTAAAATATTAATTTTTAAAGTATACTGTTAAAAATATTTTTTTAAAAAATTACTTTATTGTTTTAACATTTTTATGATTAAAATTTTACATATTTTATTTTAAATAAAATTTTTAATTATCTGTAATTATTATATTTATAAAAATATTTTATTGTAATAAATATTGCATTGAAGACGTAGAAAATGAGTGTAGAGCTAAAAAGCAGGTTTTGGGAGTTGAGCTCCTATTTCTCACTGTCCTCCACTGATTCTTACTGCTAATCCTCGCGGTTTTACCCAAATTTCATTTCTCACTCAAGAGTCTGTTGTTCTTTGTCTTGGTTCCATCCATTCTTCACGAAAACAACATAGATTCATCATCTCAAATTCAAATTCATCTAAATCCAGGTCTTTTTTTTGGGCTTTTTTGTTATTCTGCTCCTTAACTAGGCAATAAAATCTATAAACTTCTGTTACTCATTTTATATAATTGTAAAATATTTCTTTGTTTTTAATTTTATTTATTGTTAATACAAAAATCTAAAGGAATATCAATAGTATTTAGGGTGGTCTTGATTAATTGTTCCGTAATTAGTTCTTGTTAGAACGATGTGACTGAATGACTTTTAGGAAGATGGCATTGTTGTATGTTAATAATTTTTTTTTCCAAGTAAAAATTGTAGTTGATTATTTGAGTTTCATATAGATTTTATAGCCTGCAGGTTAGAACTCTAGTGCTGTGCGAGAGAGTTAAGGATTAGATTTCTTTTGGACTTGTTCCTTTCTCTTTTGGTATTGTCTATATTCTATACAGGATGCCATAACAATTTGTTCTCAACATTTTGAGTTTCATATAGATTTTGATCTCAAGATTTTGATTATTTGAGTTTCATATAGATTTTGTAGCCTGCAGGTTAGAAGTCTAGTGCTGTGAGAGAGGGTTAAGGATTAGATTTCTTTTGGACTTGTTCCTTTCTTTCGTTTTCTTTCTCTTTTGGCATTGTCTATGTAGGATAACAATTTGTCCTCAAGATGACCTATTATTGCTTTCAGTTTTAATATTATAGTATGGATTCATATATATATATATATATATATATATATATATATATATTGTGTTGGTAATTGGAGCGGTAAATTGCAGGTCCTGTCTTCTTCAAGCTCCAGTGGCATAAGGTACTGTTTCTTTCCTTTTCCAATTTTTTGCCTAATCTAATGCTCAATTTTCTGGTTTACTTTGCTTTACTTCTCTTTCTATGCTTGTTTATGGCAATGCATGAATCTTGATTTTCTGGTTTATTTGCTGCTTTTGGATGAATTTGATCAACAAGTTTTGCATTCCTTCGTTGTTAGATTGGTACCATGAATATATTGTTGTTCTTAGTGCAATGGAATTATATCTTTTTCTCTTGAATCTATTGTTATTTTTTAAAGATAAAAAGTGGTTTTTTTTTATCAGTTCTTTTTTTGAGTTGACTTGATGCATAGAAGTGAATTCTGTGGGTTGCTGATATATCAAAGAATATGGAAAAAGCTAAAAAGAATGAAAGTTTAAGAATAAAGACCTATAAAACAACAAACAACTATACCTAATCATGCCAATGGTAGCATCCTTTGTGAAGTTGGGTTCTCATCCAACTCCATTTGACTTGTTTACCCATTGAGCTACAGCAATTGTGGTGGAAATAAGTTGTCCTGAAAAATACATTCAAATTCTGGCGACAAATCATTCATGCTGTATTGCTGGTGATGTTAATAGGAGCTAGAACTTAGAAATGAGTAGTTAATGCTACAAGAAAAATGGAAGAGAAAAGAAAATGCGATCTTTTCAATTGGGAATCCTTGGGCTAAATGAAAACTTGGACTTCTCTAGAAGTAAGGTTTTCATGAACACATTAATAATTTTTTTTCTTCTCTTTTTTTATTAAAAGATCATGAGAATTAAACAATCAATTTTAGCATGATGCTTGTTTTATGACTCGGTTCCTTGCTTCACCAAAAGTGCTTGTTAAGCAGTTATACGATACATCCCTGACCTCCCCTGGGCTCACCAAAAGTGCTTGTTAAGCAGTTATACGATACGTCCCTGACCTCCCCTGGGCTCTGACCTTAAGTTCTCTCTCTCTCTCTTGTCTTTTGTTTTTCTTTTTTTTTTTTAAAAAAAAAAAGAAAAAGAAAATGAATAAATATGAAAATGAGTAATTCTCAAAAGATGTTTTGGCACCCGGTACAGGGCAGGTGCTGTGTTCCCTTTATCACATCACTTCCAAGTTTTCATTTATTTATTTATTGCTAATTACACTTTACCATTGTGTAAGAAATAAATTGCCAATAATTCTACACAATTATTGGTTTCATAGAAAAAATTGATAGTGTAAGATTTAGCTGTATCAGTTATGGATTATCTGTTTAAGCTAGTTGTTGTTTATCATGGTTGATTATTGTAATTGTTTGTTTGTGTGTGTGTGTGTGTGTGTGTGTATTCGACCTTTTAAATCCCATAGCAAACATGGATGCACGATCAAACAGTGAAGTCTAATAAAAGCAATACAATGAAAATCCTCACTCTTTGTATATAAATGGTTTCCTGTTGAAATAGTTTGGAGTGAGAGTGGGAGGGAAATTCCATAATTTTATTTTTCACAGTTGTAGCAATGTGATATTCTTTCCTATTTAGTTATATTAAAAAAAAAAAACCCTCAAATTCTAAAGGCCTAGCAATTGATTTATTTTTAGTTACTGTTGCAGTAGCTTTCTCACTGTGATGCCTTTCTTTGACCCATGTGAGGAGGTTTGCGAGTGTCCCTCCTTTGTTTTGTTTTTTCGTCTGTTCTATAAATTTGTGAAATTTTTTATTGTTTGTTGATGGAAGGTTGAAATGGCTTGGTGGGAAGGCACTAATGAAACTCGTCTTCTCATTGCACCTAGTAAAGTCCTGGTTTTGCCCTTTTTTTGCCTTCATATTGCTTTTCTATTAAACTAAACTAATCCTCTCGCCTTATAAAGGTGCAATTGAAGATGGTTTAGGTCATTTATTACCACTTCAACATCCAAAATCAGGTAATGAAATGTACATATGGTGGTAGCCACATCTTGCATGTGTCATGAATCTCATTCTATTTTGCATGGCAGGAAAGACAACATGCTATCTTCTTATCAATGGAGTGCTCCAAGAACTTCACTGGTTCAAGCAATGTTACACCTCTTGGTTTCTGGGGGATTATGTTTGTGAAGGTAGATATTTTATGTGAATAACTGAATATGTTTCAAAAATACTTATGATTTTTTTTAAAAAAAAAAAAGCTTTTATTACTATTGATGTTGTTTTTCTGACCAAAAACCAAAAGTAAATAAGAAAAAGGAAAACTAACTTTTACCTTTTCTACTTTCAATTACTTGAGATTGTCTTTTCAATTTTGAAAGATAAAAGATTTCATTCTTTTTTTTATTTTATTTTATTTTATTTTATTTCAGGGAAGTTCTTGCCCATACCTGGTCCATAATGGACCAAGACACAGTATGTATGTTAGGACTCACATGTTTGTGTCTTTGGTCCACCATGAACCTAGTCTAGGCAAAAATTGTCCTTGATTTCACAAAATGATTCTTCTTACAATGTAAAATAGTAAACAATAGTACAATACTAGATGTGAAAATGTTTAACCTGATATCGGATTAATGCAAGATACGATGACAATAATCCCTATGTAATTGATACTTCATTTATTGTCTTGAATAAGCAAGCGTTTTATAATATTGCTTGAACTGTATATCCAGTTACCTCACTATTTAAAATTTTCAGTTAGTGGACTGTAGTCTTAAAGAAGCTGCGCTTTTTTTTTTTTGGCAAGGCATCAAAGATTACTTATTAAAGAACTTATTTAGTATTAGTACTTGTCATCAGTCAAAGAGGTCCCCACTTTCTAAATTTAAGAAAACAAAAGTGGCACACTTTGTTCAGTTCAATATCATTGATAATACAGTCTACATAGTTATTATTTGTATATATTTTATAGAATATAGATACTTATTTCTTTTCCACTATCTAGGACTACATTAATAATCAGTCAATTGGTCTTCTTTGTGTTTTATTTTCTCACTCACCCCTCAATTTTCATGCAGATGGGCGCCTATATTCTGCCACTCCAGTTGATCCGGTCTTCATTTTGTTGCCTATTTTTGAGGAAGCTAGAATGAAGGTACACATGTCATTTGTGGTGCTTTGTTCCATCCATGGGACAACAAAAGCAATACTGGTTCTTCAATTAATCTTCTTTCCTCATTTATAGATTTTTTTCATCTTCAGAAGCCTGCCAATCAGTTTATCTAATTTTCTATTGGTAAAACCAAATGGGCCTGGCTAACGGGTCTATCTGGTTTTTCTCTGGTTTTTCAATATGTTTATATTAAAGTATACATTTAGGATTCTTATTTGGTGACAAAAAGCCACATTGCCATCTTTCTAGTTTTAAGTAACTTTTATTTTTCTTGAGGTGCAGAAAGGGGATGATCCTGGGAAGTTCAGACAATTAGATGAGATAATCTTCATTAATGGCTGTCCTGGATATCATCATTTAATGTCCATTGCAGAGAATTGTATGCAAATAGTGTGCGAGGTCAAAGGTTGGCCACTCTATCTATCAGTCTAGGGTAAATGATAGTGAAAACATGGAAATCTATTGGCTAATTCATTTTATCCGATGATAAGGTGTTTGTTTTCTTAATAGTCTCACCATGCAGTCTGACAGATAATTAAACCTATATTTTCTATCTATTCATGATGGATTGGATTTGGAATTGATATATATATAGAAGTTGGAAAATCTGAAGCCTGGTTGCAATGTCTGTAAATTGAGAATATCGATAAGAGATGCATGCCTTAGTGGTTGTGATATAAAAGATCATACAGTGGAGTTGAGTCTGTCGACCTTTTGCCTTAGGTTTAGTTAGTTCTCTTTCTCGATGGTGGCAAGGGGAGGGATATAATTCAGTGGTAAAGTTTCACCTTGATGTGGTGGAAGTTATCAGTCTGAGTGATTATCCCTAAACCCAATGTGAGTTTTTCTATTTTGACTTGTTCCCTGCCGTCATGATATAATGAGAATAGATTAGAGGCTCAGTAGAAGGATATTGTCTAACTTAACATGTCAGAACTGTATTTTGAATTGGAAGCAATAACTTAACATGGAAAAAATGTATTTAAATACTAACATAATTTTATGTGGATATTTTCTGATGATACCATCTTCTTCTTCTTCTTCTTCTGTTCTCTCTCTCTCTCTCTCTCTCTCTCCCTGTTTATGCAGAAATTGGCTCTTCAAAGTTTTTCCGCCTTGATGATTCAAAGGTGTTATCATGGTTGTCTTGCAAGGTATTTCTGTATCTACTTAGAGTTATCTTACTGCAAGGAATCTTACTATAACTCTTTGGTCTTGTAAACAATTTTCCGGTATGAAAAATTTTCTGAGATTAGCCGACCCCAAATTTTTGGGATAAAGGCTTAGTTGAGTTGAGTTGAGTTGAAAAATTTTCTGAGATTTATATTTTGTTGATATGGTAGAGCCTGGTTCTATGAGAAAGGAAAGTTTTTGCTTTGTCATTCCTTGTATCTTGATATCTCATCTGATTGTAGTTATCTGACTAGCAGTTTTATTTTGTTCCTCTATTGAACTTTTATGGTCACTGTTGATTTTCAATTACTATAATTAGTTTTCAGCATTTTCGCCATTCATCCTTACTGATATATGTGAAATTGCACATGTACTATTTAAGATAAAGGTTTCATATGGTCTTTAATGTCCTCAAGTTTTTTAAAAATGCAGGTCTGCCAATTAAAACAGGCTCTACCCTCATTGGACAAAAACTATGCTGCTCAAGATGAAAAGAGTACATGTATATTAGTAATTCGAAACAACCTACAACCCTCTTCTTTCTTAATTTCAAAACGACTTATATCACTCTTCTTTCTTTATTTTTTTTTCCTTAAGAGGAGCTTAATTTAGTTAGAAATTTTTGAACATAGGAAGCTATTCATTGAACCCTATGCATCAGGTTGAAGCTGATGATAGAAAACAAAATCTTCTTGCTAGTGATGTCCTAGCCAAAATATGTGCACTGAAATTTGTCTTCCTATGGGACTGCAAGATTAGGCAGCAATAACAAAAGTTGTTCCCATTAGTGACCTGCAATATGAATAAAAGCTGGAATTTGCAATACTGCTGCTTGGGCATCTAGTTTAACAGGTAATTAAGTTATGCCCAATAATATGGCAGGTTAAGACCATCCCTTAAGCCCCAAAATTCAGCTGCTAGGCATGTTGGTAGGTCAATCTTTCTAGCAAGTAGCAAAGCATCTAATCAATTACTTCATCATCATTCTATAGTGACAAAGGGTTAACTTGGCAGATCTCATGAAACAAAGAGTTGAGCCTTTTCCATTGAGAAAGTTCTTAGAAGTAGTGCTTAAGCATGGCAAAATAAATTGGATCCAAGCCATTAAGTTTGCGGATAATGCTAGCTGATGTGAAAACATATTGATGTACCTATCCTAATTATGTCCCTCATTTTTGGAAAAAGGTAACAAAATAAGTGTTAGTTCTAGGGGGCCATGTGGGATGAAGATCCCAATAGGTATTGATCTAGTTAGTGATGTCTTGTCCTAGCCCTCTTTTGCTTCTTTGCCAAGCCAAGCCACTTATTGAAACATTTCTTTTGGAAGAAAGAATAGAAGAGGGGGTTATTGTCATCTATGGTTATTGTACTCATCGTCAATTTCAACACTATCTCTAAACTTTGATGATTATCAACAAAATCATTCAACTTTAATTTATGTTTCAATAAAGTCACTTTTGCTAGATTTAAATAAAACTTAAAATCATATTTTGACATAATAACTAAATAAGTGTTTTGTAATATTGTTTTGCAGGCTATAGGGCTATCTTATCCTATAAAAGTTGGACTCAATCCCTATAATGTTCTATATTGTTTGGTTGGAGTTATGCGTCTGATAACCTTCCAATCTTTATTATATTAAACTCATTCCCATTAATGCCTCTTAGATTACCCTTGGCTAGAATTATCCTTTTTTCTTCCTATATGGATTGAGCAAGCTCACAAGGAACATTGGATGGAGCTTCAACTGTGATGGTAGTTCAATCTTATAGGTAAGTTCCAACCCTCTTTGCAATGCAAAATTGGCCTTCATACCCCCCTTTGTTAAACCCCTTATAGAACTTGGTTCCTTTGATGCATATCAATTTCAGCATTACAACTTTCCTTTTCCAAATTTCCCTTTGGTGCCCCTTGACATCGGCCCATTTTCCTTCTTTTCAGGTGCCTTTTCCAAATAGGAATGATCAACGACCCTTAGTTCCCATCAACATGTGGCAAACTTTTATCCAAGTGGACCACTATTGTAGCTTGAGACAACTAGGGAAAATTCAGGTGTGAATTCCACATAAGAAAGAGATTGGATGAGTGAATGACATATAAATTGGAAGGACCCATAAATCTATTACTTTAAAGTTTTAGGTTAAATATAGTTTCAGGCGCATGAGTGTGTGCTGCTGTGCTCTCATAAGGCCCCGTAAAAAGGAATTCTTCCTAGGTGTTTTGGTTCCCGAATCTCAACAAGTGGTATCAAAGCTGAAGGTTTGATAGGACGAGTGTGAAGATGGTGGTCTTTGATTCTAATGGCCCTCCTACATAAAAAACTTTTGGAATTTTCTGATACTTCTTTTATTAATGTGCTGCACTTAAATACAAAGGGAGAGATAACCATCTCCTAAAAACAAGGAATAGTAAACAACATGGAGGATTACCCTCCTACTACTAAGGGAATGAAGATAGAAACAATAGCTGAAATGTCCTATTTTACATCATGAGCTAACAACTAAAAATATGGCCACTAAGAACATGACAGCAACATAACAGCAGCACTAAGAACATGGCAACATTATAGCAGCAGCACTAAGAATATGGCAGCACTCTCTCAACTTAGAGAATTGGCTTGGACTTGGTATCCTTGCATTCTTTTTTTTCGCTGATGAGTGAATCTCTTGTAAAACTTCAAAGGCCTGCTAACATTACTCCCTCCTTCCAAAGTGCGCTTGTCCTCAAGTGAGAAATCAAGAAATTACTCTTGTAGTGAAGTAACAGATTCCCAAGAAGTATCTGTTGGATATGAATTTTGCCAATGGACCAATATTTCTTGTTGACTAGCATGACTTCGATTGTCCAAAATTGCTAAAGGTGACGAGGTACCGACTCTGGTTGACAGGGAGGCAACTAAGGTATACCGGAATCTCGACCCTCAAGATATGCCTTAAGATTGGAAACAATGCATATACATGATACACACACACACACACACACACACACACACACACACACTATATTTGTCGGGTTAGGGATTGTTTAGAAGTTCAAAACTCATAAACAGACAATAAATTTTGTTCATAATGTATTAAGGTAAAACAACCCAATGTGTTCAAAATTTTGATATACATGGTCATCTTAATTCTTTTTCTTTCGCCTGGTTCTTAAATGGTCAATTTCATAGGAGTCTTTAAATTAGTACACATTATTTTCTCATAGCTTGATTACAAGAACTCAAACACAAGTTTATGTGTCCAAGTGTTTGTTAAGCATCTTGTCATAGCTGGAATTCTTTTTTTTGTTACTTTTTCCACGACTAAAGTAAAAGTCTGTCTTATAACTCAAGTTTTGTTCCCTAGTTAACCCTTACACTTTCAAACTATACTATGTTGCTCCCAACTTTTAGGCATAGCATATTTACAAGGAGAAACTGCAACAAAATTTTACGTTTCCTATTATTTACTAAGCATCCTTTTTCAATTGAGATTCTTTTTTTGCTACATTTTCCTGTTGTAAAATACAAATCAGTCTTAAAACATAATTTTTGTTCCGGAGTTAATCCTTGAAAAATATAGTGTTACTCCTGAAGTTTTCTAGTATAGATATGGGCAGGTTAAGAATGTAAGTAATTGTTGAAAGACACTGATATTTGAGAGAATTTTTTTGTGTATTTCCTGATGATAAAAAATGATATACAAGGCTCGTTTTTATTTATAAAGACTCATACCTCAATAGGAAACTAAAAAATAGGAAGCCAATTACAAGGAGCTAATTACAATAGGAAAATACAATTAATGTCTAATAATCTGTATTTCTAAAATTAGGGGATTCCAACACTCCTCAAGTTAGTTCATGGACATTTCACATGCCCAACTTGCAAACTAAAGTGTGTAATACTTTGCTGCTTAGATGCTTTGTAAATACATTAGCCAACTACTCCTTCGATGTCACATAAGTCAGTCAATGAAACGTCTACAATCTTCTCTTTTATGAAGTGCCAATCAATCTCTATATGCGTGGTCCTATTATGTTGAATTGGATCGTGGACAATATTAATAGCAACTTTGTTGTCATAAAATAAAGATAAACTATTGGTCTCTGACAACCTCAACATCTCCAACTTTTGCAACCACAACAACTCACAGATGCCTTGTGCCATAGTCCAATGTTTTGCTTCTGCATTTGATTTACTTGTCACATTTTGTTTCTTGCTTCTTTAAGTAACTAGGTTACCGCTAACAAAGGTGCAATAACCTAATGTAGACCTTTTATCATCAAGAGATTTAGTCCAATTTGTGTCTGTAAAGGCTTTTGGAGATGATCATGCTTTGAAAAAAAGTCCTTTTCAAGGAGCAGATTTTAGATACCTCAAAATGTGGAAAACAACTTCTAAGTGAGTTGCTCGAGGATCATGTATATATTGACTTACTAGACTCACTCCATAAGTTGCTTGGTCTAGTGTGTGATGTATATAAATTGATCTCCTAACCAACTTTTGATATCTTACTAAATCAACTAATTCCTCAACTCCTACTTGTGGTTTATGATTAGTTTCAGTAGGAGATTTTGCAGGTTTACAGCTCGATAAGCTTGTTTCTTTTATAAGGTCTAAAATGTACTTCCTTTGAAAAATGAAGATTCCTTTATTTGATTTAACAACTTCTATCCCAAGTACCTTAATCTACCCAAGTCTTTAATCTCAAACTCCTGTGCCAAGAGTTCTTTCATATTGGCAATCTCTTCCTTATCATTTCTTGTCACAACTGTCATCAACATAAACAATAAGTAATGTAATCTTATCTTTACATTGTTGCATAAATAGAGCATAATCCGTATTGTTTTGATAGTATCTAAAGGAGATCATGGCCTTACTGAATCTATCAAACCATGCTCTGGGTAACTACTTCAGACTATACAAAGCCTTCTTCAGTCTACAAACTTTCCCTTTGGTTTTATCATTATCCAACCCTGGGGGGATTTCCATGTACACCTCCTCCTTTAAGTCTCCATGCAGAAAAGTATTTTTTTACATCAAATCACTGTAAGTCTCATTCAAGATTTACTGCACAAGACAATACGATTCTGATAGTATTCATCTTTGCGCAAAGGCAATCCACCTCACATGTCTGAGTGAAACCTTTAGCCACTAACTTGGCCTTTACCTTTCAATAGAACCATCTACCTTATGTTTTACTATGAACACCCACTTGTATCCACCGGTTTATTTCCCGATGGAAGAGAAACAAGATTCCATGTCTTATTTTTTGACAAAGCTCTCATCTCCTTTACCATAGTTATCTTCCATTTTGGATTAAGACATGCTTTTTTCCAACCCTGTGGGATAGAAACGGAAGAAATAGACAAGATAAAGGCTCTATAGGAAGGAGATAATGAGTCATAGGAAATAAAATTAAAAATAGGATGTTTGGTACAAGCTCTAACTCATTTTCTGAGAGCAATGAAAATATCGAGATCATCAATAGTAGAATTAGAATTAAACTCAGAAACATAATTAGGATGATCAAGAATTAAAGAAGACTTATCACATTCTTGAGAAACTGATTCTAGGGATAATGGTTGATTAGGTGTATCAAGTTCAATGGCTGTATCTGTCTTATTCCGACACATGTAGGTTCTGAAATTCAATTTTTTCAATCTTCCTGAGGATTGAGGAGGTGGTTAGTCTTGGTTAGATGGCTCATTGCTAATGTGTGACCCAAACCTAATGGTCTTCTGAAACCTAATAGTTTGGTTATGAAAAAAGACCTCTTTTTTTTTTTTTTTTTCCTCATCTCCCCTAGAAGACGTGACTTGATAGGAAAATAAGGCTCGGTTTCTCCAAAAGTAACATCCATACTGACAAAATATTTCATAGTAGGAGATGGTAATATGTATAGCCCATAGTTATTAAAGAGGTGCGCCTCAGGCTCAAGGCTCACCAGGCTCAAACCCAAGCGCCTTATGCGCCTAGGTGTGCGCTTTTGTTCCAGGCACAAGGTTCTAGAAAGGCATGCCTTATTTATTTCCATCTTTAGCGAGCACTTTTATTGGCAAAAAGGACTGCCATTTAAACTCAAATCAACAAACTCAATTCAAGATGTATGCCAAAGAAGAAAAAGGAAAAGTATCACATTTATTTGATTTTTATGGATTTTTTAAATCTTTTACTTTGCGTCTCACCTCGCTCAGGCGCGCGCTTACACTTTGCGCCTTGCGCCTAGGCTCTAGGACTCCTTGGCGCCTTAGTGCGCCTTGAAGTTTTAATAACTATGGTATAGCCTATCCTACAAACACACATTTAAGAATTTTAGGTTTTAATTTGTCAACATTTGTTTTGTGGATACACATCCAAAAATCTTTGAGGAACAGTATTAGAATTATGACCTTGTAAAACCTCTAAAGGACTCTTAAAGTTTAGTATTCTCAGAGGCATTCTATTGATAATATATGTTACAGCAAGAACTGCATCCTCCTGATAAGATGTAAGAAGATTAATAGTAGACATAAAGATCCAACACCTCCAATAAATATCTATTTTTTCTTTCAAACATCCCATTTTATTCATTAGTATTGACACAACTAGTTTGATGTACTATACTATTTGAATCCAAATAAGTATGAAAAACACCATTAATATATTGTGTCATTATCATTTTTTAAGATTTTAACCTTACCATCTAAAAGTAACATCTATACTGACAAAATATTTCATAGTAGGAGGATGATAACACTTATAGCCCTTTTGAGTACTAGAATATCCTATAAACACACATTTAAGAGCTCTAGGTTCTAATTTCTCAATATTTGTTTTGTGGATAAAGCACACATTCAAAAATTTTTTAGGAACAGTATAAGAATTATGATATTGTAAAAACTTTAAAGGGCTTTTACAGTTCAGTATTCTCAGAGGCATTCTATTGATAATATATGTTGCAGCAAAAACTGCATCCTCCTAATAAGATGTAGGAAGATTTATAGTAAACATAAAGATCGAGCCACCTCTAATAAATATCCCTTTTTTTTTTTTTTTTTTTTTCAGACAACTCCATTTTGTTCACTAGTATTGACACAACTAGTTTGATGCACCATACCATTTGAATCCAAAGAAGCATAAAAAACACTGTTAATATATTGTGTCATTATCAGTTTTTAAGATTTCAACCTTAGCATCGAACTGTATACAAATCATTTTGTGCAACAATTGAAAGGAAGAAAACACTTCACTTTTTGCTTCCATCAAATAGACTAATGTCAACCTAGTGCAACAGTCAATAAAAGTGATAAACCATCTACAACCAAACAAAGAAACTGTTTGAGTAGGGCCCTCAACCTCATAATGAATAGTTATAAAAGAAATCATCCTTTTGTTATTTATAAAAGGATAAGACTATCTAGTGTGTTTAGCAAATTCACAAGCATTACAAACTAGTAAATCTGAGTTGCAATTCTTAAACAAATTAGGATATAACCTTCCTATAACCTTCCTAGAGTAGAAAAAGATGGATGTTTTAATCTTCTATGTCATTGGATAATCTTTTCATTAGTACTCGTAAACTTTTCTAACAAAGCCTGGTTGCTCTAGGATTTGAGAGACCACATTCGTTATCTAATAGATACAAACCATCTCATAATCAACCACTGTCAATGTTTTCTCTGTTCTCAAATCCTAAAATATGCAACGAGTAGAAAAAAATTCAATTTTGCAATTAAGGGCCTGGGAAATGCAATTGACAGATAAAAAATTAATAAGAAAATTAGGAACATGAAGAAATGAGTTGAGATTTATATTGGGAGTGCATGTAGTAGAATCTATGTTAGAAATTGGGTTAAGGAATCGTTCGCTATACGAACTTTTCCTTTTCTTGAGCATGGGGAATAGGTACAGAATATATTTGAAGAGTTTGTCATATGCTTGTTTGCTCTAGAATCTATAACCTAACAAGATTTTTCAAGATTGGTAAGAAAATCATTACCTGATTTGATAAAATTGGAAGAGACAACTGTGGAAAATTGAGATTCAAGCTGAGACAACAAACGTTTTAGAGATTGAACTTCTTCGTTGGCAAAAATCCCAATATCATTTATTCTTTTAGAAAAATCTACTATTTCAGACATATTTGCTTGTGATCAAGTAAAGGACAAGGGGTGAGTAGAGGTGCGACACACAAGGAGCAGTTAGAAAAAGCCCAAAAAAGGTCCACATGCTATGAACGGTACCCATGAATAGTGACAGTGAACAGTGTGCATGAACAGTGCACATGAACAGTTCTCATGGATAGTACTGAAGCCTGCTCTAGTGAATCAAATGCTCTGATACCATGTTGAAAGACACTGATATTTTGAGAGAATTTTCTATGTATTTCTTGATAAAAAATGATATACAAGGCTTCTATTTATATACAAAGACTCATACCTAAATAGGAAACTAAAAAATAGGAAACTAATTACAAGGAGCTAATTAGAATAGGAAAATACAATTAATGCCTAATAATCTGTATTCCTAAAATCAAGGGATTCCGACAGTAATTACAGTAATCTACCATGGATGGTTGTATGGAACGAGTAAGCCTATCCAACAACCACATACTTTCCATGTGCATTTTCATGCAAGAATTAATGGAGTAGTAAATTTGCTGTTTTTTGGTGGCATTTATTGCATTGTTTCAGTTATTCTGTTGTGAAAATGTACACCAAATGTGCCTGGGCTATTCAGATTCTCTTCTTGAATGATTCATGATTGCCCCATAAGTCTAGCTTGTATGCCCCTCCACAATGTTTACCCTAGTCTACACCTCTGCCTCTTCACTTACATGAGCTGAACCTTTCCACAGAGAGGGTTATATGCTTGTATTGACTTCAAGAGGCTTGAGTGTTGTGTTCTTGTGACAAACTGGCTGGTTTCTGTATTTTTAGGTTAGTAATAAATAGAGCACTCAAATCAAAGCTGCATAAATAATGTGCAGCCTATTTACAGAGGACCTACTGAGGAGAGGCACTTTTTATTCTGCCTTACAAAAATTAAAAAAATTCTAAAATCTAAGACATCAAAAGATCTAAGATCTGTGAGTGATCAAAGAAGTCTTTGCTTGTCATTAATTTAGCTGTTTTACCTTTGCAGTGACTGATGCTGTCACAATATTGGGGGAATACTTGAAGGATGAGCCCTGGTTGAAGCTTTTGTGTAATCATTTGAAGTATTGCCTTAACTTTTGAACCCTTAAATTTGAAGAGTTGATTATTTAGTACAATTAATGAGCTTTGGGAAGATTACATATTAAAATCTTTATGATTGAACTGTTTGCTTTTATCTGTCTAAAATGGTATTTGATTGCAGATTGAATTTACTGGAGGCAGCTAGTAAAGTACCAGGTACTGAAATTTGTTTGACAGCTGCTGAAAATACCCCAGCATCTTCTAATCTCATACAGGTATAGACAAGAATTTATTGTTGTTTCCTTTTCTGAAATCACTTGAAAATTAAACAAGAGTGGTTTTTATTTTATTTTATTTTTATGGCAAGTTATGGTTTTCATGACATGTGGTTGATGTATTTTCTGTTCTTAAAAAGCATTTAAACCTTACGAATTCTGTGCCTTTAGTGTGGGTCTCTGCATCGTCTATCTGCTGTTTTAGTCTTACTTTGCCCAAATCATTTATTCAGATTATATATATATATATATGTTATTTCGGTTGGGTTATAGATTCTGTGATGATGCAGGTGTGCTCAGCCCAAATCTTTCAGTTGGATTGGTTATTTCGGTTTCTCAAACCTAAAAACCTAATCAAGTAACTGAAATTTTAAAACCCTATATCTGAACCAAACCTTGAAGCAAAATCGGTTCAGTTTGGTTATTTAGTTCAAACTGAAATCTGCTTGCCTCTGTAAAAAATTGAACTGAACAAAATTGAAATATTTAGGTTTTTGGTTCAATTTGATTTATAATAGGTTCAGTTTGATTTTTGCAAAAGCCTATTTTGGTTATTCTGGGTCCAGTTTGGAACTGAACCAACTGCTTGCACAACCCAACTGAATGTGTTACGCTGACTGTTGATTATCTTAGTTATTGCTGCCTTGTTATCTTAATCAGGAAAAGGGAAAGACTGACAGTAAATCAAAGAGAACTGGGAAACAAACTAAGAAGGCTAAAGTGGAGACAGAATCACTGAACATAAGAGATATGTTCAGCAGAGCTTCCCGGAGAAGATGAGGTTCGCTATGGAGACGCTTGTTTTTTTTTTTTTTTTTGAGAACAAAGAAACAAAATATCAAAAATCTGGTTTTGTTGTCATACTGCTTTCTTAAACTATTTATTGGTGTCTAAACATGGTGAAACTTTTGCAATTCTGATGGTTTCATAATTTTGTCGCTTGAAGGATATTTATTTTCTTTAGAATGAAAGTCAACAGGATTTCTAACCAGCCAAATGAATGTTCATTTGGGCTGCAGCTAATGTCAGCTTCCTCATGACAAATAGTGCCCTTGTGAAACGTGATTGTTTAGATTGGATTAGCTGTGAAGAAAGTCTGCTTGGTAATTTTGATAAGGGAAGAATTATGATGATTAGGGTGGTGTTTTGAGTTTTCATCACCTTAAATATGGTAATTACATGCATTGAAATTTGTTTTTAAATTAAATTCATGAGTTACATTCATGCCACTCTCTCTTTTTCCCACTCACCCATCAATGGAGAATTTCATGAGTACAATGATATTATCAATGGAGATAATGGAGAGTTTCATTTCAATTGAAGATGGGACTTGCTAGTTATGAGAAAGAGAGGGCACCCAGAAAGAAAGGAGAAAGAGAAAAGAAAACAGAAAAGATAGGGTTTAGGAGGATTCAGGGGCTTAAATTTGAAACTGAAAGAACAAAGTTTTGAGAAATGACAGGGTAAGTTTTTGCGGGTATCTGATTCAATTGAATCTAATATGATGAATTTTAATAGTATATAATAGGGTTCGAGTTTGAAATTTAATATTTTTAATGGGTATGAAATTTGTATGTTTCGTTGTCCAAACCTGTATATATAAATATTTAATTAAATATAAAATATATTTTTTATAATAATATTTATGAATTTTTATATATTTTATTTTATATAAAATATAATTTAAATAATTTATGGAATTAAATTTTTAAAATATAAATTACTAACAAAAATAGTTTTTTATGTAGATTATGAACTAAAATATATAAAATTAAATGGGTTTGGGTGTTTTTAGGTAATAACAATCGGTTTTGGGATGGATTTGGATAGTTGAGAATAAATTTTAATCGAGTTTGAGACGAATTCAGATTTTGATAATATTAATCGGATTCAGGTTCAAGTATTATAATTTTCGCAGGTAAATTACACTTTGTCATCCTTAAAAAAGATAAGGAATTAAGTTTTGAAAGAGTCAGATAAATGGTTAAATTATATAGAGAACTTTAACTTAGGGGTATGTAATAGTAGAGCACTTAAACTTCAATTTGTAATATAAAATCTTTTGATCTTTAATTTTAGTAATATAAAACCCCCTTGTGACTTTCAGTAGTTGGTTTCTAGGTTATTTATGTTGACATAATATTTTATTAATTTTCATAAATTGAAAGTTTCGGATAAATAGATTCTAAATTATTGAAGCGTCGATTTGTGTAATTTAAACCGTTAAAACTGTTGGTAAATAGAGAATAGAATTAATTTTTTTTTCCTCAATAAATGTCAAATTGATAAAGAAAAAAAATAAATTTTAATATAACAAGTGTCATTTCAGTAAAAATAACTTAAAAATTGACTATTAAATATTAGAAGAAATTTTATATTACTTAAATTAAAGATTAGGAGATTTTGTAGTACAAATTCAAGTTTAAGCACGTTATTGTTAGATACTCTTAAGTTGAGATACTATCTCTATAATTTACTCGAGATAAACGTAGGTAGTGGTGTTATCGCAAAGAAAAAAAAGAGAGGGACCATGCGTGGAATAATGGGAGGATAACAAATCATTTATTTATTATTATTATTTTTTTTTTGAAAATTTTGATGCATTTGGAAATTTTTCGGCCAATCTAACTATCTTCTCTGCGGAGGACCAGCAGACACTATTCGTTGGGATCTTTGAATAGAGGCAAATTGGAACAGTTTTCGTTGTTGAAAAATCTAATAGAGTTGAATTATGATAACGTCTAATACAAAATCGATTTGAAGTCATCATCATATTGTGTTATGCATGGATCAAATTTTTAGGACAAAAATGTGTGACATAACATAGTCGATTCAAAAGTTAATAATAATAATAATAATAATAATAATAATAATAATAATAATAATAATAATAATAATAATAATAATAAAGCAAACCAAGATGAGATCTTGCCGAATTAAGAGTGTGGTTTGAATGAGAAGCCGTGCCAAATTGAGTTTTAAATAACTAAGACTCAACTCGCTATTTTTTCTTTAAGTTGAGCTCAATTTAAGGTTTGATACTAGAACTTGAATTTGATTTGTTTTAAATATATTAAATTTGAAATTGATTGAGGATGGTTATGTTTGTATTATACATACTTCATTGGTGAGTAGGGGAGAACCTTTCCAACTCTGGTATTTTCTCTTAATCTTTGTATCACTGTTTTCTGCCATCTTTTCTTACCTTGGTATATCGGCTGGAAACCAGTAACTGCTTAATTCCTTCCTAGAAGGTAGAGCGATCTCTGGCCACAACGCCACGTACCAAATATGGCTTGCAAAACACCTAACCCTGTTTCTGAAACTCATCTCCAAACCCCTTCTCCTTCTGAGATTGTTAACCTCACCTCTTCTCTTTCTTTCTCTTCACCACTTCGAAGAACACTATCCTCCAGAATTGATAATCTCGTAGAAATATCCACTTTACCTGAAGATGCTCAGGTTGGAGAATCTCTCCTTCCTCTTCTCAGTCCATACAACATCTACAGACGATCTGGATCTTTAACCAGATCTATCAGATCTCTCATTTCATCTAGAAGATCTTTGTCAAAAGAATATGTCCAGGCATCCAGAATGGATCAATGCTCTCTCCAGAGTTCATCTGCTGAACAATATGTGACTTTAGAAATCCCTCCTCAACTCATTCCTAGATGGAGACAAGAAGGGTTTTCTCATCTTCACTTTGGAGCTATTCGACTTATCCTCAGTCTACATGGGAGACGAGGGCTTCCAGTTACAGCTAGAGTGTCTCTCCTTGATACACGGTTCTTGCAGTATGAACATGCGGTTATAGGAACCTGCCTCACCACCTTGCATGCTGGGAGTGTGGTGTTGACATTCTTCCCAAACTATAATCTCTCGCTAAGAGACCCACATCTTAGCACTGCCCTTAAAGTTCAGGTTCAACTCACTGGCGCCGCTCAGGTGACCTCTTCGATGATGGCCAACTTACACCATCAAATTATCTACAGATTGCAGGATCATGCTGTAGATCTCTCACAGCCATCTGTCTCCAATGATGCTCTGCTTGTATTGGCTGATACTGAGACCACCCCAACAATTGTTCAGATACCTAGGCAACTGCCTAAAAATGAGCTTGAACAGCTCATCCCAAAGGATTGGTTAACCAATTACGAAAGGCTTCATTCAACCTCTCAGCCAATCCAGATCACAGAATCTTCTTTCAGACGGAATCATGATGGAACAGTACAAACTTCTTTCCAGCCACCACGGCATTCTATAGGATCCTTGCCTGTATTCTAGACCATGATGGTTTAGCCATTAGAAAAGGAACAAGACGACTATCCCATTGGAGCAGTAACACCAGACAATCATTACATCTATCCTCAAAAAATAGATGGTCACTGCCCTTGGGATCTCCCAGGTTCTGAAGCATGCGACGAAGATTGTGACTGTTGTGATAATTACTGGGAAAATGAGTATGACCATCCTCTATCTGATAAAAATTGGAGGAAGCTCACCAAACAAATAAAAAGAGCCTCTTGCAAGCCACAATAAGTTCTCAGAAGAGACTATCCAGATAGTAATCCATGGATTGGTATCCATGAGGAAACCAAGCAGAAGAAGCCTCTTCCCATTTATGAGCTTGCCCTTGAGATCATCAGAAAGGAAGGAAAGAAACTACCCCCTCTTAAACTAGTTTCTTCCCCTCCTCCTGCACTTCCTCTGGTACAACCCTGTATGATGTTCTCACCTACCTATGAAGCAGATTTTCCTCCATTAACACAACAGACCGACCAGCAGACCAAAATCTCCACCAGACCTTTCATTCACTCAACTAAGGTTGATAGTGAAGGTCAGACAACCCCGATCACTCAAGCTGAAGAAGTTTTAAACTGGCAAACCAAGAATGCTGCTGTCCAGAATAAGACACTACAGCGTATTGATTCCAAGATTGACCAGGTCCTCACCAGGACTCAGCATGTTGATCAAAAGATTGACTCCTTCACTGCTTTTGCCCAAAACATGTACAAGGACTTACAAAGCAGAATTACCCAGCTTGATAGAGATCTAAAGGCTTTGATCCAACAACGGAGATTTGGTGCGGAATTCAACCAAAAGGAACAGGAGATAAGAAGGCTGAAAAAACAGTTGGCCCAAGTTGAGGCAGATTTGCATAAGCGCACAGAAGCTCCGGTCTCTTATAGCCCATTCAACCCTTTCTCTGCTCAAATAACTCCTAATCCTTTTCTTCCCACTCCTGAACCTGCTTACTCCCCTTTTGGACCTTTTAACTATTCATATGAACCATCTCCAACATATCACCCATCTCCTTTGTTCAAGCCTACTCCAACACCTGCCAGATATGAGCAAAAGAGTCCATCTTCCTCAGAAGAATCCCATCCTCCAAAAAGGAAGATTGATAAAGGGAAGGACAAAATGTATCCTGATCCTCCTCCTCAGCATATGGTGTCCATACCCTCTGAGCCAGAACCAGAAGAAGATTCTTCTGCTGACTCGTCTGATGACAGTGAGGACGGACGAATGGATATCACGACACTGCTCATGGCTGATCCTCAGCCAACAGCCTCCCAAACAGGTCCTTCACCAACCACAGATTCTACCAGTGGCACTACAGGCCCTACAGGGCCTCCTCAAGACCCCCATGTTGAAATCCCTGATGATGAACCAATTCTAGATTTTGGACTACCAGGCGCTCCACAACAGCCCAGGCCCAGTTCAGGCCCATGGTTCACCTTAGATGATGTTCCCCCATCAAGGTGGAGAGATCGCCTTGCAGAATTCAAAGCTTGGCTTGATGTTCAAATGCTCCGGGAAGGTGCTGACTCCCACACTATACTCAGAGAATTCATCTCTCGAACTGTTGGCACATTGCAAGATTGGTTTTCCTCCATTGGAGAATATCAGAAAGCCCAATTTTGCCACCTAACTCCCTTAAAAGTAGTCAACGCTCTCTTTGCTGAGTTTCTCGGAGATGCATCTTTATACAGCAAGCAGTTAAGACAAGAGTTCTTTGATATGCGCTGCTGTTCTTTAAAAAGATCAGACATTGAGAAACACTACCAGCGCATGACTCAACGCTATTATCTGCTTAATGGTTACAATGATGTCAACCTCAGGCATACCTACATTGCCTCATTACCGGAAGCATTACAACCAGAACTCCACAGAAGTATTGCTGCTACCAGAAGAGCAATGAATGCTATCACTATAGGGGAAATTCATCAAATGACTCTGGCCTGTCTTGACAAAATGTGTGAGCAACAGAAGCTGTTCAAAGATATAATTGACAACAGAAAAGCTTTGAAGAATGTATGCCAGAAGTCTCACCGTGCCATTAAATGCAAGGAAAAGAACTGTGAATGCAAACCAAAGAAGAAAGCACATTACCAGAAGCATCCCTCTGGATTTAAACCCCCTTTCAAGCAAAAGAAAGGAAGAAGGTCAGTGAGATACTTTCGAAAGAAAAGAACGGGTACAAAGAAATCTGACAGATGCTATATCTGTGGCAACCGAGGCCACTATGCCAAGAACTGCCCTAAGAACCCCAATAAGGCAGTTAAGCTATTACAACACATACAGCAGGCTTCTCACATCTCCCTGGAGCATGATGATGTCGAATCCCTGTTCTCTGAACAGGATGAACCCGATGAAGATACAGTCTTTGCCCTTGGAGTAGACACTGGAACAGAAGAAGATTACTCAATCACTTCAGAAGAATCCAGTTCAGATACTGAAGCCCATTACCCGTCTTACCTGGCCCAACATATCCAATCCTCCCAATCCACTTATGGCCCAGACACTATTCCAATTCCTTTAGTCCCGATTCATATTCTTCCCGGCAAGTATGAATGGCCCATTAGTGTCATTGGCTTCCTGGATACCGGGGCTCACAAAAGCATGATGAACCCAACCATCTTACCCTCAGAATACTGGGTCCCTCATGAAGAATACTTTAAGGCTGCAGATGGAAATGTTTTCAAAACTAGCCTTATCACAAAGCACCCAATTGGAATCCAGTTCTTCCCCACTTGTATCCTTTGGACTAGGGTCATCGGGTCGGATCTTCCTGACAAGGATCTGCTGATAGGCTTTGACTTGTATCAACAGGCGAAGCATTTGAAGATCCTCCCCACAGGATTGAAATATAAGAGGAATTTTCAGCCATTTACTTCTGTCCCAAGGTTATATTCTCTGGCTGATGCCTCAGCTGAATTCCAAGAGCACAAGGAGCTCCTCTTAAGGTCCTGTGCTGACTCCCATGCACATTTTCACCATCACCACCCCCTATGGAAAAACCCGAAATTCTTTGTCAATCTTCCATTCAAACTCAATGAAGATATCAATCCGACAAAGGCATCACACCCGGGAATGAATCCTACAGACTTGGCTCTAGCCCAAGAAGAGTGCAGACAGCTTCTCCAACAAGGCCTCATAGAACCCACTTCCTCCCAATGGGCCTGCCAGGCCTTTTACGTTGAAAAAAGATCGAAACGACTAAGAGGAAAGAAAAGACTTGTCATAGATTACAAACCTCTGAATTATTTCCTTCAAGATGACAAGTTCCCATTACCAAAGCCTGAAGCCTTGTTCACTCAACTACACGAAGCCCATATTTTCTCCAAGTTTGATCTTAAAGCTGGTTTTTGGCAATTGGGTATTAACCCCTCTGATAGGCCCAAGACTGCCTTCTGCATTCCTACGGCCCAATACCAATGGACAGTCCTTCCATTCGGCCTTAAGACGGCCCCATCAGTTTTCCAAAAGGCCATGACAAGGATTTTCGAGCCCATACTACATAGTGCTCTTATTTATATAGACGATATCCTTCTCTTCTCCAAAGATGTTACGACCCATAAGACACTCCTCTCCACATTCCAACAATTGGTGGATTCCTATGGAATTATGCTATCAGAAAAGAAGAGCTCACTGGCCCAAACTGACATCGACTTCCTTGGAATGAGATTCAAGGATGGAAAATACCAACCGGGACCTCACATTGCAGAAGAATTACTGAAGTTTCCTGATAAGGACTTGACAGTAAAACAGATACAACAGTTCCTTGGTATTATCAATTACATCAGGAAGTTTATCCCGCATGTGGCCGCCCACACTTGCCAGCTGTCAAAGATGCTTAAAAAGGATTCCCCACCATGGAGGGAAGAACAGACATGTGCAGTCAAAAAATTAAAAGAAGTGGCCTTAAACCCGCCACCACTAAAGATTCCCAGCATTGGACACCGCATCCTTCAGACTGATGCTAGTGACACCCACTGGGGTGCAGTCCTCATCGAAGAAATTCAAGGAGAAAAGCATATCTGCGGACATGCTAGTGGAGAGTTCCCAGAGCCTCAGAAACATTATCATTCAGTCTATAAAGAGATATTGGCTGTCAAAAATGGGATAAAGAGATTCGAATTCCATCTGATTGGCCACCACTTCACTGTGGTCATGGACAGCTCATCCTTCCCAAAGATTCTAGACTTCAAAAACAAGTCTCTTCCTGAACCACAATTACTGAGGCTTAAGGACTGGTTTGCCAAGTATAAATTCTCAGTTCAGCATATCAAAGGAAAACACAACTTGGTTCCTGACCTCCTATCCAGGCCCAAAAACCTCCACCTCATTCAGTCTTTCTCCACACTCCCTTTGATCCTTATGGCATCATCCTCTTCCTCTCCACATACTCCTTCTCCAATGCACAATTTCCTGGTTCCTACTCCAGATAGTTTTCCTCCTGGATGCTCACCAAACCAACCTATCACAAAGATGGCTAAGTTCGCAAGGGATCACCTGTTTCACTACCTGAGTGCAAGAAACACCCTAAGGGGATTACTCCCCTCCTCGACTATCTTTATCCCTGACAACCTTTTCCTCACCTGTTTCAGTATCCAACCTGGCAGAGAACTCATCCTAGAAGAACTATGGCTCCTATGGTGTATGGTTACACTCTATTCCACAGGATTGGAATTCCCGCTCATGGCCCTATATCAGTATGTTATGAACAATACTAACAGGACTCTCCTGTCTAGATTTCTAGAATGGTTCAAGCCCATTTCAGCATGGCGCTACAGCCTGAAGCGCATCATAGACACCCATGGAATAGAAGACAGGCCCGTCGCTACTCAGCCCAACATCAGAACCTTGTTCATCTTTCACAGGCCTTTCTCTAGAAGGCCCGATGGACTCCTCTGGACCCAGAATACTGAGTACGAATGGAGGACTTACGAGGGATCAATTATTGACAAAGATGCCATGGGACCCTTGAGAAAACAACTAGCTGAGTACCTCTGTGAAATCAACAGCTATTATTGCCTGGTGCCTCCCCATGTGAATTGTACATCGCTTGGTCCCATCCGGTCTCTCGTTGATGAGCCAATGAACTGGACCCATCCCATGTGGCAAGATTCCCAGGATCCAATGGACACAGAGTCACGAGATGCCATTCAGTCCGACCCACCATCTCCTCAGACAAGCGGTGGCCAAAGGACTTTTTTGGAATCGACTCTGATGACTCTGACTTTGACACCCTTAATCTGTCTACCACTCCATGATAAAAGTTAAAAGTGTGACAGTCAATAAATAATGTATCTGTCTTTATTTTGCTTTTGTATTATGTTGCTTTAAGAGTGTCGGTAGCCAGTTTCTAACCGGTTGCCTGTAATGTTAAGAGCCTCCTTGCCTATATAAGGAGTTGCTCTCTTCAGTTGTAAGGGGACTTAGTTTTCTTTCAATAATATTCTCTGAAGTTCTGTTCTATGGCTTTCTAAACTCTTCTCCTTCTCTCCGAAAACCTTCGAATGTGTATCATACTCTTATAATAAGAGATACGTATGCTCTACACTTGCCTCTTCAAGAGGATCCTGTGTATCAGAAATATCTTTGTTTTGACATTAAGGTGCGACGGTCTCGTTATCACATGTATAATGAACAAAAGGGCACAGCCAGAGAGTACCTATGGAGAGGGAAGAGGCATAACAGGAGTTCATTATATGTGTGGTAAGAGCTCCCGGCTTATCTTGGAGATTCTGTGATCTGGATTGGCTGAGAGGTTGAATGAAGCCTTTCGTAATTGGTTAACCAATTCTTTGGGATGAGCTGTTCAAGCTCATTTCTAGGCAGTTGCCTAGGTATCTGAACAATTATTGTGGTGGTCTCAGTATCAGCCAATACAAGCAGAGCTCATTTATTTTATAAATAAGTCAAACTCGAACTTAAACAAATTTAAAAGCTCATTTATTTTATAACTTGAATTTGATTAAGCTCGTTTATAATAAGCTAAACTCGAATTTGACCTTGTCTATGATCAAGTTCGACTTCGAGCTTGATTCATCTAACTATAAACAATTCAAACTTACCTTATTAATGTTGATAAATTAAATTTGAGAGCGGCACCCCTTCCCATTTCAAATTCATAAACCCCCTCCCCCCTCTCTTAACTTATACTCAATAACCTTTATTTTAAATATTTATTTTTACATAAGTAACCTACCATTACAAAGAGCTAAGAACATATTATATTGTATAACGATATGACAATCCTTTTTATCAGTGATATATAAATTTTATTATAATTTCTCAATGAAATTGGTGGTATGTCGTGACTCTAAATTGAGAAAGCATCTTTTTACCTAATTTTTTTTTACTAAAAAGGTTTTTACTATATTTATTATAATATTTATCAAATTTTAAGACTTAAAATTGACTAAGAATCATATTTAAGTTTTCAAAATATATTATACATATATAATCAATTTAAGTTAATAACCAATGAGTTTTAGCTTAATTTTACTGGAGTCGTTTTTAAGGCTATTAATCTCGAATTTGAATTTCAATCAAAGTCAATTAAAAGAAAAATACCAACACAATAATAGTTTAGTTTTCATTATTTTAATGCATATAAATATAATATAATATAATATAATATAATATAATATAAGTATATATGTATATTACATGTGTTTTTTTTTCCTTTTTAATTATATAGTATTATCTTTATAAAATATACACACTTAACACCTTATACATTTTATTTCTATATAATTTAATTAATTATAATGAACTCCATTGTATATTTACGCAGTCCTTAAATATAAATATATTATATAATATATCTTATAGCTAGTCATTAATTTTGTAGTCTTTAGTTAAAATGCACATATACAATCTCAATAAAAAGAAAATGGAGAAAGTGTAATAAAAATAAATGGATAGCTTAGGGTTAAAATTGAAGATTAATATTTTAAAGATTTAAAGTTCATTTTAGAGAGAACTAGTCAAAAAGATATGGAGGAAGAGGAAGAGGAAGAGAGACTACATATAGAGATATTAATAATAATTATTAGATAGATTAGTGTTAAATTTGAAGTTTAATCTTTAAAAGTTTAAAACTTAGAGAGAAGATAAAGAGAGAGAGATAGAGAGAGAGTTAATATTTTAAATCACACCAAC
The DNA here is from genome assembly GCF_030052815.1 of Hevea brasiliensis. Classification (NCBI taxonomy): domain Eukaryota; kingdom Viridiplantae; phylum Streptophyta; class Magnoliopsida; order Malpighiales; family Euphorbiaceae; genus Hevea; species Hevea brasiliensis. The sequence continues at coordinate 79,463,525 of NC_079495.1, read as the reverse complement.
ACTGAAAATACGTAATTTTGATTTATTTATAAATTTAATATATATAAAATAGTTTAAAATAATTTTTATATATTTATTATCTAATATTTTAAATTTCTTTCTCAAATAAAAATTAACTTTATTTTTTTATAAAATATTAAATTTAAATTATAATAACTATATTCTATAAATGTAAATTTTATTTTGATTATATTATAATTTTAAATAATAATATAATATTGAATAATATATTATTTTATATTGAGAGCATAGATTTATTATCTAATGTTTTAATTTTATGTCTCATATAAAAATTAACTTAATCTTTATTAAAAAATTAAATTTAAAGTACAAATATTTATAAATATATTGTATATATTGATTATATCATACTATTAACTAATAAACCATTTTTAGAACAATCATAAATAACAAAAATATATTTACAATATTATAAAATACAATGACTAAGATAAATATTTTTATAAATAAGCCATCTCACGAACTAATTCATGAACTTGTTTGATGAGTGAGTTTACGAGCTTGTTTAACGAGCCAGCTCGTGAGTTTGCTCAAGCCTAAAATACAAACTCTAGCTCTGTTCATTTAGAAAACTAGTCAAATTTTTATCTAGTCGAGTCTTGAGCAGACAAATAATTTGATTTATTTACACTCTTTATAACACCCTCCCGGTAACCACTCCGTACATCCTACTGTTCCGGTGACCGGTGTCGGTCCGGACAGCTAGAACGTCCGGAAAAATATTTAAACTAAAGTCAGGAACCATAATTAATTCAAATATTAATAAGAAACAGTTAGTAAAAATTTTAGAAATAAAATACAACCAAGCAAAACGAGCCAGTGCCCAAGCGATGGGTAACCGAAGGGAAGTTGCGGTTCTCACAACGAGGAGCCCTAGACCCGGGGGAAAAATTATAAAATAATTTTTGGGACTCCAGAAAAGGGTAATTGAGGTTCCCATGGCATTAGAATGCCAAGAAAATACCTAGAAAAATTTTTCAATCAGATGCATAATTTTGGCCCGTTAAGCTAAACGGAGGGCATTTTGGTCATTTCGCCTTCCGAGGTGATTTTTGGCCGACTTGTCCAGTTGAGTAAATAATTAATATAATATAAAATATGAATAAACATTACTAGAAATTAAATTGAAAATGAGTAGAAAAGAAAAGAAAAGAAAAATAAAAGAAAATTGGAATAATGACATCACATGATGTCATTAACATACCTCCCACCAATCACCATTTAACAACCTTTCTTAAAACAATTAAAAGAGGGAAAGTGGACCAAAAATTTCTGGTTTTTATCCTTCCTCTTCAGCCAGCCGAAATTCTCTCCTTCTTCCTCCATAACTTTCATCTTCTCATACCTTCAATCAAAGGATTTCTCACCCCAAATTCTATAAAGTCCTTCACAAAAATTTGTCACTCAACCTTGCTAGAGTGTTTGGCTGCCAAGAAAATTAAAGAAAGTGAAGGAAAGTGAAGGGAAAATTCTGCCCTCCTAAGGTTAGTGCCTAATTTATACTCTCTCTCACTCAATTTATGTTTAAGGACATGATTTAAGTTGAAATTATAAGTTAATGTATAAATTGAATTTTGAGAACTTGGAGACTTGAACAAAAATTAGGGTTTGCTTAGGAAATTGTTAGAGGACATTTTAATGGTCAATTAGTGACCATTTTAGGTAATTTGACTAACAAATGGACTGAAAAATGAGGTTGCAAATTGAGGTTGCAAGCTGCCCTATGGACAGCAGCATAGGGACTGAAATTTCAGTCCCTTTGCACTGCCATAACTTGGGCAGTGGTAGTCCAATTGAAGTTTGGCCAATTGGACATGAAATTAGGCTTATAATGGCACATTTTTGCTGTAGAAACCATGCCCAAAAGACCAAAGCAAGAGGACCAAAACTTGGCCCCAATCCGGAACCCTGAAACTGCCTCTGCAGAATTGACCAAATGAACAGTAACTGTTCATTTGGCCATAAGTCACTGTAGATTTGGTCAATTGGTCTGAAATTTTTACAGCAACAAGTTAAGACATAGACAAACAACTTTCATGAAGGAACCTACCCAAAATTATGGCCAGAACCCATTCAACCAAGTGACTCAAGTCACTGTTCATGCACTGTAGATATGGTAAAATTCTGCAGACTGCATATCCGGGCAGCTTGGGTTTTTGAGCCATATCTGGAGCTACAAAACTCCAAATGGAGTGATTCAAAAAAGGAAATTCAACTAGACAAAATAAGGAACAACTTTCATGTTTTACATTTCTTCAAATTCCAACAGTAACAGTGTCCAATGGAACAGTGAAGTTAGGGCACCAAAACTGAAATTTTCTGCTAGTGTGGGTTACACTTTGAAATTGCAAAAACACTTAATGCCAACAAGTTTTAAACACCAAATGTGGTATGTTGGGAGTGCCAAAGTTGATGTACACATTTTTATGCTAAAAGTCAACATTTTTGTTGACCAATGATGAATAGTAACACAAAAAAGTTGAAATTCACAAATTGACGAAGTTAAGAGTTTCAAATGCCCTAGTATACCTAACAAGATTGGTTTGGATAGTTTGGCATGCCAATAGGGTTCAGTTAGCAGTACTGCACATGGCAAAAATGCCATTCTGTGATTTCATGTCTTTTAGCCATTCTGACTTTGCATTGAGACTTGGCCTTGTGCACGATATCATTCTGACTTGTTAGCATTACTGCCTGACACGGAGATGCATCCGTGACCGATGGTGTGATGGCCCGAGGTACTAGGTACCAGTGCGGTTTACCCGTTATCGATCCGATCGTCTAGTGTAGGTTACTTGGGGCAACCAAATGAATAAAAGTGAACAAAGTTAATGAATTAATGAATATACCAAGATCAAACAAAGAAAGCATACACATTGTATACACATTTATTTTCTTGCTATTTTCTTCTATTATATTATTGCACCACTAAGCATTATTGCTTAGCACGCGTTGCTTTGCCACGCGTAGGTACCGGAGATTCCGATCGTGAGCCCGTAGACCACGCATCGGGTGAGTCCATCCGATACCGCTGTCCGTGTCACCTCACTACCTGCAGTGCATCGGTAGGGCACTAGATGCCATTTTGTCATTTTGTAATTAACTTTTTATTTTCTCATATGTATTTAGGATTTATGTTATGCATTTTGAGGTTCATGTAAATAATAAAGATTTATGGTTATGTATGGTATTAATTTGAGTATTTAATGGTTGTTTATATATGAGAACCCTGAGAAAGGGATGTTTTGAAAAATGAAAAGGTTGTTGAGACCTGAAATTGACAAATTACTGAGATATTGATATTGAGTTTTATTGATGATATTGGAGTAGAGAATGAATGAAATTGTATATTGGAAGTGTTTTTAACAGGTTCCGAAGAACTGTTTTCTCCATTTTTAGCCGGTACTCCGCCGGATTTTCCTTAAAATCTTCGGAACCTCAAATGAAATAATACTTTTGATAAATGGTTAAAATAAATCATATTTCATAAATTAATTTCAAAAGCATGACACAAATTAAGTAAGGTATATTAGAGTGTGCCAAGACACCGTGGCATTACTTATTCGGTATATCTGTACGCAGTAAGGGTGTCACATTTAGTGGTATCGAGCACGGTTTAGGCGTTTCGGCCTAGATTGAGTCCATACCATGCATTGCATTAGTAAGAGTCGAGCTGACACTAACGCAGATCTGTTTATCTGTCTTATTTTGAATCCGAAAAGGACCCTTAGTCTCAGAGAGCCGTTGAGGAGGAAGTGGAGAGTCATGCTCCACCTGCAGCAGCTGAGACTGGGGGCATGAGAGAATCTGCTCCACCAGCTCAAGCAGAGCCTGCTCAGCCTCCACAGGCCATGTTCCAACAAATGGCCGACTTCTTCAGACAAATGGCCGGGGTAATGCCAGCACCACCACCACCACCAGCTCCACAGCAGAAATCACACCTGGAAAGGTTAAGAAAATTTGGAGCTGTGGACTTCTATGGCAAGAGAGAAGATGACTCTGTTGCAGCCGAGAATTGGTTGAACCGAACGGGCAGAGTCTTAAAACAACTCCACTGCACCCCAGAGCAGAACTTAGAAGCTGCTATATCCTTGTTACAAGACGATGCCTACGGATGGTGGGACACTGTGTCCAGTGAAGTGCAGCCAAGTCAGAACTTGGGACTTCTTCCTCTCTGAGTTCAAGAAGAAATATGTGGGTACTGTATACCTGGAAGAGAGAAGAAGGGAATTCATTAACTTGAGGCAGAGACAGTTGTCAGTGGCCGAGTATGAGAAGGAGTTTGTTCGGTTAAGCCGCTATGGAAGGGAAATAGTCCCTAACGAAGCTGAAAGGTGCAAGAGATTTGAAGAGGGACTGAATGACAATATCAAGATACGCTCACCGCCTTTGGGAATCATGAGAATTTAGCAAGCTAGTGGAAGCTGCAATAAGGGTTGAAAAAGTGAGAATCAATGAGCAGACCAGAAGGGAGAGACAGCAGAAGAGGGGACCAGGTCAGTCTAGTTCCACCCCTGGATTTGGGAAGAAGTTTAAGGGTCCTCCTGCACAGAGTTCGGGTCAGCCACAGGCCGTGGTCACCTCAGGGGCCTGTGCCACGCTCACCCCTAGGAGAGGTCAGTCCACACTATCAGTGGGCAGCTCTCCAGGGATGGGGTTCAGGGGACCAGCCCCGGCATCTTCTGCATGTCCACACTGTCAGAAATGGCATAAGGGAGAGTGTTGGAGAATGACTGGTGCTTGCTTGAGGTGTGGGTCAATAGAGCATCAGTTGAGAAACTGTCCACGCAGAACCATTACAGCTGCTCCAACACAAGCGCATGCACTCGCCTCCCGCACCACCAAGGGGTAGAAGGTCCGTAAATCTGGTTGTGGGACCATCTCGCAGGCTCGCATCCGAGCCAAGAGAGGCCGAGCAATGTACCACCCGCCGTAAATTATGCCTTGAGAGCTCAGGAGGAGCAAGATGCCCCGGACGTCATCAGGGGTACGTTCTTCCTCTACACTACACCTGTGCATGCATTGGTGGATCCAGGATCCACTCATTCATACATCTGCATCAATCTACCCGTAGAAAGGGGGATACTGGTAGGGGAAAGTGACCAAGACATTCTGGTCACTAATCCATTGGGTCACAGTGTGGTAGTGAACAAGGTATACAAGGGTTGCCCGTTAAGGATTCAAGGGTATTGAGTTGCCCTTCCATGAGTTTGACGTGATATTGGGAATGGATTGGTTGTCACGTCATCAGGCAATAGTTGATTGCAAATTGAAGAGAATTTCTCTAAAAACTTCAGAGGGTAATGAGATCACGCTTGTAGGGAAAGGACAGATTTCTGTCCAATGTCATCTCACCACGATTGCAAGAAGAATGATGAGAAAAGGCTGTGAAGCCTACCTAGCACATGTGGTGGATACTAGGCAGGCTAAGCCAAACCTGAGTGACATACCCACAGTAAAAGACTTCCCAGATGTGTTTCCTGAAGAATTGCCTGGTTTGCCACCAGAAAGGGAAGTCGAATTTGCTATTGAGACACTGCTGCACAAGACCCATTTCCATTGCTCCTTATAGGATGGCACCCACTGAATTGAGGGAGTTGAAAACTCAGTTGCAAGAGTTGTTAGATAAGGGGTTCATACGCCCCAGTGTGTCACCATGGGGAGCTCCAGTGCTGTTTGTGAAAAAGAAAGATGGGACTTTGAGGCTTTGTATTGATTACCGGCAGTTGAATAAAGTGACTGTGAAGAACAAGTATCCGTTGCCTAGAATTGATGATCTGTTTGATCAGTTGAAGGGAGCAGGAGTATTTTCTAAGATTGATCTCGCATCGTGGTATCATCACCGAGGGTGAAAGATGTAGATGTGCCCAAGACTGCATTCAGGACCCGATATGGGCATTATGAGTTCTTAGTGATGCCCTTTGGCTTAACAAATGCACCAGCGGCATTCATGGACCTTATGAACCGTATCTTTCATCCACACTTAGATCGGTTCGTAGTGGTCTTTATTGATGATATTTTGGTGTATTCCAAGACCAGGGAAGAACATGATGAGCATTTGAGGATTGTTCGCAAACCTCATGGAAAAGAAGTCAGATGCTAAGTTGTCCAAGTGTGACTTTTGGTCGGATGAGATTGCATTCCTTGGACACATAGTGTCACCGATGGGATTAGGTGGATCCCAAGAAAATAGAAGCGATGATGGAATGGAAGCCTCCGTAAACACAATCGAGGTCGAAGCTTCTTGGGGCTAGCCGGGTATTACAGAAGATTTGTGAAGGGATTTTCCTAATAGCCGCTCCAATGACCAAGTTGTTACACAAGAATGTCGATTTGACCGAATGACAAGTGTCGACCAGCTTTTGAGAAGTTGAAGGCTATGTTGACAGAGGCACCGGTGTTAACAGCACACAAAGGTCGAAAAGACTTTGTGGTCTACAGTGATGCCTCTCATAATGGGTTAGGGTGTGTGTTGATGCAAGAGGGGAAAGTGATTGCCTATGCTTCCAGACAGCTAAGGCCACATGAACAAAATTACCCTACCCATGATTTAGAACTTGCAGCAATTATCTTCGCACTGAAGATATGGAGGCATTACTTGTATGGTGAAAAGTGCTACATTTACATTGCACCACAAAAGCCCAAAATATTTGCCAACCTGAATGAGCTCAACCTTAGACAGAGGCGATGGATTGAGTTCCTGAAGGATTATGACTGTGTAATTGACTACCATCCTGGGAAGGCAAATGTAGTTGCTGATGCTTTGAGCAGAAAATCCATGACAGCCTTGAGATCATTGAATGCCCGTCTATCCTTGGTTCGAGATGGAGCTATTTTGGCTGAGTTGCAAGTGAGGCCAAACCTGCTACAGCAGATACTAGATGGGCAGAAGGCAGATGAAAAGTTAATGGCTATTATGAGCAAGATCTCAGAGGGAAAAGCAACTGACTATGGGGTGAAAGCAGATGGGTGTCTGTATTACAAAGGAAGACTGTGTGTACCAGATGATGGGGAATTGAAGGCCAGTATTCTAAAAGAGGCACACACCAGTGTATATGCTATGCACCCAGGAAGTACAAAGATGTATCATGATTTGAAGCTTCAATATTGGTGGCCTGGTATGAAAAAGGACATAGCTGACTATGTGACTAAATGCTTGACATGTCAGCAAGTCAAGGCAGAACATCAAGTTCCATCAGGTTTGCTACAGCCTATACGCATACCTGAATGGAAATGGGATCGGGTCACCATGGATTTTGTAAGTGGTCTACCTCTCACCCGGAAGAAACATGATGCAGCATGGGTGATAGTTGATAGATTGACAAAGTCAGCACACTTTCGCGATTAGGGTGACTACTCACTAGAGAGGTTAGCAGAATTGTATATTAGTGAGATACTTAGACTGCATGGAATCCCACTTTCCATCATATCTGATCGAGACCCAAGGTTTACATCGAGATTTTGGAAGAAGTTGCATGAATCCTTGGGTACACAACTCTATTTCAAGATGACTTTCCATCCTCGACGGATGGGCAATCGTAAAGAGTAATCCAGTAAACAATTGAAACCCATGAAATTGATACAGTATGTCACACCCTACTCTCATAAGATGTAACATGCTCCTGTAGGTACACCTAATGAATTACTGGAGTATACTTCGCCTACCTAAGAACTCCATTAAATATAATACAAGGGATTTTAAAATAATTTTTATTCATTTTTAAATTGGTGGGTAAAATTTTTTCAGATTTTAAAAACCTTTGATTTAAAGTCCAAACATAAACTAAATTTTTAGATATTTAAAAATTCTCCCATAATTTTACAAAAATTTCAAAATAGTTGAGTGCCATCAGATTTTTGAGAAAGCAGTTCTTCAAACACTCAAAATAAAGACACTCCAATATTTTTCTCAATCACAACTCCATTATTCAATCTGCATTTCACAATTCCAACACAAGCAACTTCCAATACATAGTTTAAATTAAATTAAACATTGAAATATCTCTATTAAGACAACAAAATGAATATTTACATTTATGGAGATGAATAAAAAATTTAGTAGTGCAAAACTTTTATAAATACATAAATCTCAAGATAACCTTATAATAATTTGTATTTCATTACAATCCAAAATATATTACAAAAGAGTTGGTACAACTGCTCCAAGTAAATTTCATACATATAATTATGTAGAATTACATCAAAATCTAAAGTACAAGTGGTTATACCTAGGATATACTCAAAGATAGGTCTCATCATGCCTTTTAGTAATCTTGCTTCACTTTGCTTTATATTTTCTTTCACTACTTGACTGACATACATAAAGCTATCGCCGAAAGTGGTGAACTTAAAGTGGTGCACAAACTAATAATTTTAAAACTTAATACAAGTTATGTTGACAAATTCTATAACAAATAAAAATTTCTAAATTATTCAAAATTCATAACATTCAGAAATCAATATTTTCATTCATGCAAATTATTCATTTGAATAACATTTTGATCAAATAGTAACTATTTATCTACATTTCTTTTAAATCCCGAAATAATACGAAAAATAGCTTTTGAATCTACTTAACAAATTATTTTATTTCCAATCAGACATTTTATCACACTATGCATAATTTAAAGGGTGTTGCGCAACAATTCCTACAGTTGAACCTATGGACCTTCAAATTTGCAAATAGATGTCGTGGTGTTGTACAACGACATTTCAAGCACTCCCTCCTAATAACTGAGACCTTTAAAAGTGGAGGAACAAAGACTATCTAGTATATATGGAGTACTCATTCAAACTTCTTCCTCAAGCGGCAAGCTCTAGAAAGGAACTCACCCCATCTAGTTGGAGAGATATATCACTAAATAAGCTTCTAATGAGAATTCGGCAACATATTTTGCCACCATGTCAACTGTGTGATTTCAAATCCATATTCAAAGCAATTTCTATTTACAAAAAGTGTTTACAAATCATCAACATATTTAACTCATCATAAATTCATGCTCAAGGTCATGGCAACACTCAAACATAAAATTTACATAATCCTCAAAACCATGCAATAAATCCTTAAATGCATAAGAAAATTTATATTTAATTTATACAATTTCATTCAACAACATTAAAAATCCTCAACATAACAAAATTATAAATCATAAAATAAACTTGTTCAAATCAATTTAGAAGTGAAAATCTTAACAATGATATAGTTAGTATTGCAGAAACCTTATCACTTAGTAAGCCTCCTCGGGGCCATGACTCGATGTCTACGGAGTTCTTTCCCTCAGTATTCTTTTCCACTAAAACACACAGTTTGTATAGTGTTTTCCTGTATCTTAACTTATCATAAATCTCAAAATAAATTTAAATTGACTTTTATCTCCAGCTTATATATGTTAAACTGATGTTCTTCAAAATTTGTGTTTTGGGGTTACTTATTCACTACACTATTCAAGTCAATTTGCTTGACTTTCTAGTAGGCTTAATAGGTAGAGAGAATTCCAACTTCACCCACATACCACATTTTGGTTACCTAAATTTGTTGGTTTTGGTTAAGTTTTCTCAAATTCTAAGTCTTTTTAAGGCAAATTTTGTAAAATTTTTCAGTTTTGGTGTCTTATGTTGCCTTCGTTTCCATTGGTCATTTTCTGTTAGAATTTGGCAAAACTTTTTTATAGAAAATGTTCCCTATTGTCTTAAATTTATTCTCCTTTTGAATCACTCCAATTGGAGTTTTGTAGCTCAAGTTACTTAGCTTATTTGAGATGTCATGGCATGTTTGATTAGAACTTAACCCAGCATTTACGGGCACCAAACTGGTTCTGGCGGTTTTAAGTCATCAACTTTGAGTGAAGCCAAATGACTTGGTTATGCATAATTTGGGTTTGTGTTCTTCAGCAAAGTTTGAGGCCCATCTCACGTCCACTGGGTAAAATTTCAGGCCACGAATTTACCTAGTCACAGTAATGCCAAAAATGAAATAACATCGCCATTGATTACTGCGCCGTGTCAGACTGCAAGCAATTCCGGATCGGCCAATTTGTCTATCAAGCCTGGCCATTTTTGGGGAGTGATTCCCAAATGAAAATTATGTCATTTTGTGTCTATTTTCATTCTAATTGGTCTCTACACTAATCAATTTAAATTTCTACAGTTTTGGTCCTCAAAGGAATCCTTTGGTCCTACTTACTTGAAAGATGACTCCTAAGCAAATCACATTTGCATTTGGTTCCACACTTCTAATATACTCTAATTGGTCTCAAATGAACATTTTCACCTCAAACTAGGTCAAATACATCATTTGAATAATTTCATATTTTTTGTCTTCAAACTCAGGTGCCAAAACCTAATTCATGCAATTGATTAATTCATACCTAATTTGATTACACTAATCACATATTCAACATTAATCAATGTCAAATTCATGTCTAAATTAATTGAATATATCAAAACTTCATAAGGTACTATATTTGATGAAATTTTACATTTGGTCCTCAACTATGTTTCTCGGTTTGATTTGTTTCATTTTCTCATAATTTCCAAACTATTCATTATATACACATGAATCAAAACTCTAGAAGTGTAGTGAAAGTTGAGCACTAACCTTTACTTTGAATTTCAACTTCTCAATTCCCTTCTACTCTTCTTCCTTCCCTATTCTTCTTCTTTAATATTATTTTCTAGGGTAACTTAGTTTTTAGGTTTAGGTTGAAATTTGTGGGGAAGAACTAAGTTTTTCTGCTTCTAAAAGCTTGTTAATGGAGGAACCTTGGGAGAGGAAAAGGAGAGAGAGAGATGGGGAGATTTTTTGAAGAAGAAGAAAAAATGATTTTCTCTTTTTTTTATGAATTTTAAGTCTTATGGAAGACTAAGCAATTATCCAAAATTTAATTTTTAATTATATTGTTTATGATATCATGCATGATGTCATGCATGATGTCGCCAATTCTACTTTTCTTTTTCTTCTTTTCTATTTATTTTCCCTTAATTCTTTTTAATTTTAATTCCCATTCTGTAATTTTCTTTTCTCCGATTTTATTTGATGTAGCTAGGGTCAGCACAACTTCAATAATTGACTAAATTGCTCACGGCTCGACCCGATTTGCAAATAATTCAATATTTCTTCCGCCCTAACCTAATTATTCGATCAGCTTAATAATTCTTTTTCGTGATTTTCTTTTCCACTATATTCGCAATACCCTAAGGACTGCCGCGCGCTACATTTCCAGATGGTCTGAATGAAATAATTGACTTCGCACTCTTCCCGAGAAGGTCACCATCACGTGACTCTCAACCCATTTAACTCCTTATGTTCTGCTTTTTCTCATTTATACTTAACTAATTGACAATTACTAATTCATTTGTGCTTTATATTTTAGTCTTAATCATTTTAAGTGTGGTTTTAATCCTTTTAATTATCCGGATTTGGATGACCGTCACTCTTAATAGTGAAATATACTAAAAGTTATGCAAATAGGAGTGTTATAACAAATATTGTAACTGAAATGATAATACACATGAAATATATGTCGTGTGTCCTTTGAGGATATGGCCGAGGAGTTGTGTCCTCTTGAGCTCAGGGAAGTCGGGATGTATACTCTCCTGACTGGGCAGACCTAGATACAACAATAGCTACTAAGCTAGCATCCAAATGGCCTCGTGATGAAGATCGTATGGGGAGGGAAATGCAGTAACTCCAAAGAAACTGGATCGACCAATGAAGATAAAACTAGGCCTGCACTGAAATAGGACCGAGAGAAGGTAAAACGACCAAAGCTAATTTGAAGGTTGCCTCTGCATGCATGTAAAACTTGCGCCGACTTCCAAAGAGAAAAGAAATAGAATATGTGGTTGGTGACAAAGTGTTCTTCAAGGTGTCACGGTGGAAGAAGGTACTAAGGTTTGGAAGAAAAGGTAAGTTAAGCTCTAGGTTCATTGGCCCATATGAAGTCATTGAAAGTGTGGGTCGAGTGGCCTATAGGCTAAGCTTTACCTGGACAAGATCCACAATGTGTTCCACGTATCTATGTTAAGAAGATACGCTCGGATCTTTCATATGTCATCTCCATGGAAGAAATTGAAGTACAACCGGTTGACATATGAAGAAGAACCCACAGATCTGGCTTAGGAAGTGAAAGAGTTGAGAAATAAGCGATTCCTGGTGAAAGTGCTTTGGAGGCACCACAACACCGAGGAGGCAACTTGGGAAAGTGAAGAGGCGATGAAGCAACGATTCCCTCAGCTGTTTGCATCGAGTAAATTTCGAGACGAAATTTAAATTAGAGGAAGATTTGTACACTGTACATTCTCATTCGGTGGACCGTGTCGATTCGAACTGACTGTTGTAACATCCTCATTTTAGCTAGTTAAATGCGATCTCTTTATTCCGTGACGATTAATACGTCGGACGGCTAGAGCGTTCGGAAAAATATTTAAACTAAAGTAAGGAACCAAAAATTAACTCAAATATTAATAAGAAAAAATTTAGGAAAAATTATAAAATAATTTTGGGACTCCAAAAAAGGGTCATTGAGGTTCCTATGGTATTAGATTGCCAAGAAAATACTTAGAAAAATTTTTCAATCGGTACAGACAATTTTGGCCTGTTAAGACAAACAGAGGGCATTTTGGTCATTTCATCTTCAGAGATGATTTTTGGGCCAACTTGTCGGATAAATAAATAATTTATATAATATAAAATATAAATAAATATTGTCAAAATTTTAATTGCAATTAAATAGACAAGAAATGAAGAGAAAAATGAAAGAAAAAGGATTTATGCCATCATCATGATGTCATTAAAGTTCTCCCACCCAATCTAACATTGACACATGGCATAACTCTATTTAAAGAGATAGAATGGGCTGAAAAGAAAACAAAAATTAGAACCTCTCTTCTCTTTTCTCTCTTTGCCGTCACACACACCTCCACCATTGCCCTCCATAACCAAGCTTTACCCAAGCTTGATTTCTTGGGTTTCCATCCATTAAAACTTAAATTTCTCAACACAAAAACTAGCTCCTACACCTTGGTGATCCTTTTGGGAGCAAAAAGAAGAGGAAAACAAGAGCTTTAGCAAGAGGGAAAATCTCACTCCTTTGAGGTTAGTGACCTAACCATGAATTTTACTTTAAATTCATGTTAAGGACTTTGAATGAGTGTAAATTACAAATAAAAAATGTTGAATACCATTTGTATATAAACCCTAGATATTTAGCTGCAATGGTAAGCGTTTGGTGTGTTGAGTTTAATGAAGTTAAAAGACTATTATGGCTGCCCACAACATGTATTTACTAAGTGGATTGATGAAATGAAGTGAAAATGCATGTGTGGTAATGTTTGAGTTAGGGTTTGGAGTGGAAAAATGGGACTTTGACCATGTGAGGATGGA